>NC_088882.1:24671950-24812766 GCF_032884065.1 Artemia franciscana | reverse complement strand
TTCAGTGGAATTCTTTAGAACAAAGGGAAATCTTAAACGTTTTGAAAATTGGTATAGTCCTTCCTTTTTCTAATTTATGTATTAAATTCATAAATTCTTTCATCTTGGCCATCCAGATCGACAGAGGCTTATGGGAGAAAATGGTATAAAAATAAAGGTGCAACTCTATTGCACTTAAAATATGCAGATGATTTGAGTGTACTAAATAAAAATATTAGCAAAATAAATGAATTTTTGAAGATTTTGAAAAATCAGGGTATAAGAATAGGTTTGAAAATTAATTTTAAAGTGACTTAGTCACTTAGACTAAGAAAAGGAAAGAAATAATTGCGGCAGAATAGGCTATGTAAGGAAAGAGAAAATTTATCAGGTGGCTATCTTCACTTATATCAATAGTAGCCTTTCATACATATAATAATAGTTCTGCCTATGTAGATACCGACATGGATTCAAATTTTTATTTCCTTTGCCCAAGCCAAGTCGTATGGAAAAATGGTCACAGAAGCTCCGGGGGGGGGGGGCTTCATTTGATTGGAAGCTGAAAGTTCTAGTGCCCCTGTTGTGAGTGAAAACACGATTGGAAGGCAACAAGTCCACGCCGTACGTTTTTTTTGCTGCCATCACCTCAACCTCCCGAAGACATCTGGTCAAAATGATTCACAATAGTCAAAAGCCATAGAATGTATGCCTCCAGGTATGACGTGGCTCCCAGAGCCCCTGGGGTAAGGGCTGTAAATTTGTTAGTTGCCTATTGCTTACATACAAGTTTCATTATTAGGAGAAGTGAGCATACTTGATTCTAGGCATCCGAAAAGGCCGTAGGTATCGAGGAAAAACTTTCAGGAAATATTGAGGGGGATGTTGAACTAAATCAAAAGATACTATGTGCATATAGGTTGTCCAAACTGTGCATAAGTAACTTCTAAGGAACGAATAAGGGTATTTCATGGAATCTTTTAGGGCATGTTAAAGAGAATACAGAACCAAATCAAAAAACCTTAAGCCTGTTCAGATTCTCCAAAAGGTGTATCACCAGTATCTCAGGAAAAGCTAAGGGTATTAAGCTGAAATTATCAGGGAATGCTGTTGGGGATGTCAAACTAAACCAAAAGCCAATATATCTATCCAGGTTGTAAAAGGCCGTATCTGCAATATCAAAGGAACGACTAAGTGGATTAAGTTGGAACTTTCAGAGCATGTTCAACTAAATCAAACAGCATTCCGAGCGTCCATGTAGTCAAATGAGCGTATCTACAATATCTCAGGGACGACTAGACATTCCAGGGCATGTTAGAGAGATGTTGACCTAAACTGAAAAAACAAATATGTATCAGTATTTTCAAATCGGTGTATTTGCAATAGCTTAACAATAGTTAAGGTTAATAACTTGACACACTCAGAAAATTTTGAAGGGATATTGAACTAAATCAAAAGGCACTGTGTATATCCAGGCTCTCAAAAAGATGTAACTGCAATACCTCAGGAACCGCTAAGGGTATAAGTTAGAAACTCTCAAGGCATGTTGAAGGGAGTTAGTGAACTAAATACAAGAGCCCATGTGCATACAGGCTGTCAAAAGAACGTATCTGCTAAATCTCAGGAACAGCTAAGGGTAATATATTGAAACCACATTTTTTTCAATCATGCCGGAAATCCCAATTCTATGAATTTTTTTCGTGGAAATCTCCTCCCCCTATGGGAAGTTGCTTCAGCAGAAAATTCCCCCATGGATATTTTCTCCTACAGAAAATTCCACAAAGAGAATTTATCCCGCGGATAATCCCCCTCCCCTACAAAAAAATCTTTCGGACAATTCCAATTCCGCTGAAAGTTTCCCCCAAACAATTCCCCAGGAGCATCTCCACACTCGAAATTGAGTCAGCAAAGAGAAAGTTGGATGGAAAAAAGTTTTTCGTGCAGGAATTCTGTTAAATTCCCGAGTTGAAAATTTCCAAGGGAAATATCACCCCATCATCGTGGAGAAACTTTGTTCTCCACGGAAATTACTCCATGTGGAAAACCATCCTGGGGAGAAAGTCGTCCCCTTCGAAAAATGTCTATATACTTCCTAATAACAAAGGCTATGTGCAAACAAAGAGCAAATTTCATAACTTACAGCCCCTTCCCAGGGGCTGTGGGGCGAGTTATGTCAACCCCAAAGGCATAGGTATTGGACCTTTCAACTATGTTGCAAAAAATGGCTTGCTCAAAATTTTGATTGGATGACTTTAAGGAAAAAGGGGCGTGAGAGGACTAGTTGCCCTCCAATATTTTTGGTCGCTTAAAAAGGATGCTAGAACTTCTAGTTTTCGTTCTAATGCATCCTCTTCCGATCTTCTAGAACCATTGGACCATTGGTTCGATCCAACCATCCGTGGAAAAAAACACGCATCCGTGACCTTTCTTCTGGAAAAGAATTCTACATTTTTGCTGGAGGGAGCTTGAGACCTCTACAATATGGTTCTCTAATACACTGATCTGATGGTGCAATTTCCATTAAGATTCCGTGACTTTTTGGGGGTGTTTTCCCCCTTTTTGAAATTCAGAAAAATTTTCTCAGGCTCGTAGCTTTGATGTGCAATATTAAACTTAATGAATCTTATATATTTGGAATCAACACAAAGGTAATTCTTTTAATGTACCTACTGATATGAAAATTCCGTTTTTTAGAATTTAAGTTACTATTGAGCCGAGTTGCTCCTTACTTAGTGTTCGTTACCACGACTTGTTTGACCAAAAAGCTTTAGAGGGCAGCTAGCCTCCCATCCTTTCCACGTCCCTTTTTCCCTTCAAGTCGTTTGATAAAAATTTTGCGAAAGCCATTTTATTCAGCATAATTGAAAGGTCTAATAACTGTGACTTCGCGGATAATATGGTCCCCCAAAGCCTCCGAGGAAAGTTACCTGTTCTTTGGTTATAGCAGAGAAACTAGTTACCCTGGTTTGATGCATTGTCTCTTTTTGACTATTGCACTTCACAGTCTTCAAAAAGGTCAGATGATTTTCTTCTTCACAATTTTCTTACCCGGGGTGAGCTTTCTAGGGAAAATTTTATACTGGGAGAATTTGCCAGAACTCCTGACCGAAACTTATTTTATTTTTCTCACTTTTATTTTTATTTTCAGCACGTTGGGAATTGTTTGAAGAATTCTTCCATGTGGGGGGGGGGATTTCCGCGGAAGAAATTCTCCATGAGGGAGGAGGTAATTTTACGCGGGAGCGACACCCCGACTAACGCCACTGTCCTTATCAATAGTTAAGATGGAGAGTAGCTAAATTTTGACCTTTTGTCCCGCTTTTAAAGTACGACTCCTGAAATGAAAAGGCCGTTTGATTTGTATCAGAAGCTTTTTTCAAAAGTACTAAAAAACTTTAGAAAAAAGGGTGGGGTATTGAAGAGGGGGTTGTCTCTTTCATAAATGGACTAATTTCTGTTCGTCTTAAGTTTTAACGCTGCTCCTTGCTTTCAGTCGAAAAAAACTTGTTTATTCATTTATTTAATTACTATACTAACTTAAACATCGAGCAAATACAATTTAATAAAATCCCAAAAGAGGTAAAATTTAAATTAATAATTATATCAAACAGAAAGATAAAATATGCAGCTACAGATGAATAAATGAATCCAAAAACAAATAGAAATAAAAATGAAATCAAGCTTAAACTAAACAGAAGTTAACCGCAAACAGGAGCAGGGCTGCAGATCCCAAGCCTTCTAGAGGTCAGAGGGTCATTTGTGCTTTACTGAAAACGATCTTTATTTAGAGCTGTGTGTTTTTCATTTGTCACAACATCATCAACAACCACACAAACAAGAAATAAATCACGAGCCTAATCAACTCTCACAAATAAGTGCGGTGCTACCCTCCCTCATTCTAAACCCTCTAAAGGGCTTTAGTTCCATGCGTGTTTTTTTTTTTTTTTTTTAAATCATATTTTGAACAGTATAGTTTTTCTTTATAAACAAAATCGGCGGAAAAACTAATAAATAAAATCACCATAGAAATCAAGATGACTGAAAAGAATTAATGAAATTAGAATAATTGTTTAATGTATATATTAATGTTATTTTTTTGAAATCTCAGCGATTTTTTAATTTTACTTATTTTCTTTCTTACTCTAAACCGATTTATGCTAACTCATATTATTTCTATTTTCCTTCGTTCCACGAACAGTTCCACGAACTGTAGTAAGGAGCGACCCAGCTCAATAGTAACCGAAACTAAAAAAAAATGGAATTTTGATATCAATAGTTACATAAAAAGAATTGCATTTTAATGCTGATTTTTAATATATAAGTTTCATCAAGATCAGTTATACCCATCAAAAGTTACGAGCCTGAGAAAATTTGCCTCATTTTAGAAAATAGGGGGAAACAACCCCTAAAAGTCATAAGATCTTAACTAAAATCGGACCATCAGATTCAGCGTATCAGAGAACCTTATTGTATAAGTTTCAAGCTCCTATCTACAAAAATGTGGAATTTCGCATTTTTTGCCAGAAGACATCACGGATGCATGTTTATTTGTTTGTTTTTTTGTTGTTTTTTTCCCAGGGGTGATAGTATCGACTGAGTGGTCCTAGAATGTTGTGAGAGGACTCATTCTAACGGAAATTGAAAGTTCTAGTGCCCTTTTTAAGTGACCAAAAAATTGGACGGCACCTAGGCCCCCTCCCACGCTCATGTTTTCCAAAAAGTCACCTGATCAAAATTCTGAGATAGCCATTTTATTCACCATAGTCGAAAAATCTAATAACTATGTCTTTAGGGACGAATTACTCCCCCGCAGTCCCAGTGGGAGGGGCTGCAAGTTACCAACTTTGACCTGCGTTTACATATAGTAATGGTTACTGGGAAGTGTACAGACGTTTACAGAGGGATTTTTTTGGTTTAGGGGAGAGAATTGAGGGGGGGGGGTAACGTGGGAGGATATTTCCATGGAGAAACTTCTCATGGGGGAAGAGAATTTCAATGAAGGGGGCGCAGGATTTTCTAGCATTATTTGAAAAAACAATGAAAAAATAAATATGAAAAGTTTTTTCTACTGAAAGTAAGGAGCAGCATTAAAACTTAAAACGAACAAAAATTATTACGCATATGAGGGGTTTACCTCCTCGTTATACCTCGCTCTTTACGCTAAAGTATTTTTAGTAATTTCAACTATTTATTCTACGGGCTTTGTGATTCAGAGGTCATTCTTAAGGAATTGGGACAACATCTGAGCTTTAGTGCAAAGAGCGAGGTATCGACGAGGGTTGAGCCCCCTCATTTACGCAGTAAAAACATACGAATATAGAAGTTCGTTACGTAAGTTAATTCGTAAGTTACGTATTTTTTTACCAATGAAAACTTTTGTAAAAAATTAAAAGTTCTAATTGCTTTTTTAAGTAATCAAAAACTTGGAGGGCAACTAGGCCTCCTCCCTCGCTCCTTTTTTCTCAAAATATTGCGATTAATTGCAATTAATTAATATGCAAATATCGTTTTAATTATTTATGTGAGGAGAGCCAAGATCAAAACATGCATTAATTCAAAAACGCCCAGAAAAAAAAACAAGTTTTTTTAAATGAAAGTAAGGAGCAACATTAAAACTTAAAACGAACAGAAATTACTTCGTATATGAAAGGGGCTTTTCCTCCTCAACGCCTCGCTCTTTACGATAAAGTTTGACTCTTTCGCTTAATTCTATTTTTAAAACAGTAAGAAACTTTAGCGTCAAGAGCGTGGGCGTTGAGGAGAAAAAGCCCCTTTCATCTACGGAGTAATATCTGTTCGGTTTAAGTTTTAATGTTGCTCCTTACTTTCATTTAAAAAAAACTTGCTTTTTTTATCTAATTATATATTATATTGGTAGCTTAATATACATACCTAATGAGCAGTCCAGCAGCCGACACTGCGACCAAAGCTGTAGCAGTACATAAAATTATTAGTTTCCAGTCTGGTTTATTTTGATCAACACATTTTTCGCCGTCAAACCCGCAAGGAGGTTCTGCTGCAGGAGGTCTGCCAAGTACCCACTGTATTCTGCTTAGCTGATCAATGTACTTGAATACCTGTATAACAAGATATATAAATGTATTACCTTACTTTGCAATAAGTTATGCAAAACATTGTTCCGATGACAAAGGCGTAATTAACACTTGGAGCAAGAATTGCTGGCTTAAGTATAACTAGTTCCATTATTTCGTGTAAAAGAAAAAATTCTTTTGGAATTCAAAAGTTAATACAGAGCAACGTTGAAACTTAACACGAGTAGAAATTATCAGAGGGCTATCATCCCTCATTCCCACCACCTTTTGAGAGTGTAACCCACCACCAGTTTTATTGAGAGTGTAATAAATATCGATAATGTGTTGAATCCTTTATGCCCAAGGCACGCTATAGTACATCTATTAATGGAATCAAAACTACGCAAGACTTAAGCATAAATTAAGTATGGCGTTAGTAATTTCTGAACTAGAACATTGTTCAACTTTCAAGCATAAAACTGTAGCGGACCATTCAGAGTCAAAGTTGTGGCATAATTTTTCGAATCTACAAAAGACGGAAGCTTGGAAAAGTAGTTTATCCGTCTGTCATGCGGAGTCAAAAAGACGTCAAAAGTCAAAAAGACGTCAAAAGACGTCAAAAGCAAAAAAGACGTAGTATTATTCGTCCAGAATTGGTGGGAAAGAATTAATTGTGCTACAAGCCTTTCAAAGAAATTTATTTTACTATTAAATTCCTGCTTCTGAAATACATATATGACGTTATAACCAAGAGAAACCACATACTGAATTTTGATCATTCTCGAAAAGTGCATCAAATTAGCCTTTCCTATGTGAAGGGCGAAAATTTTTTTCGTAAATGATGGTAAATGATGATCAGTATGTTTTTAGGTATACGGTAAATGATGGAAGACCACTTTGGCAGTTTTGAATACTTTATAACAAAAGTCTTGCGGTATCAAAGTTAATGGTCAGTTCAAATTTCAATTCTAATTTAAAATAGGTTAACTTTAAATTTATTGAAGGTTGAATTCTATCATCACAGGCTTCAACGGGCTAAAGAAGGTTTGAGAATTTTATCAGTGGCAGAAATGGTTGCTGAAAACGAATATAAGCGGGTGCAACGAAAATTTTGTGTAACAAAAGAGATATCACCTAATTTGCATATTTGATGACGTCATCAGCATTATTTTCTGTTTTTTAACCTAGATAAGATGTTTAAACTTAGAATTTGAAGAAAAATGATGAACACAATCATATATAGCTTCCTAACTGCACATAATTAAAACATTTCTAAATGGTGACACCAGAAACCAAGTTCCTGTACTAGCATTTGAGTTATGTTCAAAGGGGGAGGAACAGAGCAATTGGGGCTACACAGGAAGGTTACAACACCTTAGCAAATCCATTCTGTTAGTGGCGTAAAAACAGAACCCACTTGGAGCAGATTAAAGTGCACAGATATTGAAGTACATATAAGAGAAGTACATACAAGAATGCTGCAGAAAACTTTTGATGAAAAAAGAAGGAGAAAATGAAGCTATAGAAAATGATTACAAATTACGCCTCTGCTCTACTTCTTCGAGAAAATTATCAAACTTGCTGGCGAGCACATAAAACATCACAAAACCAAGGAAGGCATTTAAAGTCCTTGGTGCACTTTTTGCTACACTCACAAAAGAGTTGTGAATATCTCGACGGAACCGAGGAAGCGCTCGAAGCAACAAGAACAACCTCTTGTCCAGAAAATTGCCATCCATAGTTCAAAGGGCTAGGCAGATATGGTCTTGCAATCAATGAGGTATTCCTGATTACAAGTTGATAGTAAGGACGCTTACAATGTTCCACAAATGCCCCTCTGTATGAGGCAACACTCTCAGCTCCTTCTTGCGAGGGTACAAGTGTACTCGTAAATCCCTGAGGGGAAACTGATTAGGATCCCTTTCACAGGTGCTGATTGTCAGCTTTCTTGCAACATCTTGGAAAGAGAACATACTGGCTTCCATGAAGGTTTTATCTCTCAACTTCTGTATTGCACACAGAATCTTCATGTACAGACCGCTCTTGGCGGACAGTCAGAATGTTCGTTTCCTTTGGAGAAAAAGCAATTAGTTGTCTCATACCCTGAAATGCAGTAAATGAACGCCAGGAAGTGCAACATTTGCTTCTCCATTCTCTGGAACAAAAGATCAATAGGGACATAATAATGTGGAAACTTTACGAGAAGTTGAGGCACAACATTCTACCCAGAAAAAATGTTGAGGAGAGGAGTGAATTAGTCCAGTAGTATCACAACTACGTCAGTATCATTAGCACAAACAGTCACCCATTAAAAGCTATTTTTGCAGCAAAAGGCAACGTGCAGAGTCATTCTGGTGTCCATTTCCTCATGTGTGCTTCACAAAAATTCATCGAAACTGAGTGGATCAACATCATGACTTAAACATACAGCTCTCGTCCTGTGTCCATATCCTCCAGAAAGCCATAGACGCAAGATGTAAACAGTACTTAAGGTTCTTATATAGTTATCTCCATTTGCTTCCCATGTTTTATAGAATGTTTTTATTTTATTTACTTACTACTACTACTGCTAACAACAGCACTGCAGCACCAAGCCGCCTCAGACCAACACAGCTAGGCATGCTCCTCTTCCATCCCAATCTATTACATGCCTCCCTCTTTACACCCTCCCAGGATGTTTCCATTTCCTTTAAATCTTTATTTATGGCATCCTCCCACCCCAGACGAGGACAACCTGCTTTTTGTTTAGCCCTAGACGGTAGGCCAAAAAGGACAATCTTTGGCAGTCTGTCATCCTTCATCCACAGAGCGTTCCCTAGCCACTCCAACTTGGTTCTTTCATTTTAGCCTTGAAAGCGGGATTTAACCACATTTTTCGTAAAGCCTACTCTGTGAAATACAGTCAGTCATCCGGGTACCCGGAACAATCCGTAGACAATTTCTCTGGAAAAAATTTAGTAGATCTTCATCCGCTTTTCGGAGTGCCCGTGCTTCAGAGCCATATCTGACCACTATCACTACTCTACCCTCCAATATTCTAATCTTGGTTTGTAGACTTATCTTCCTATTCTTCCTAACTTTTTTTTACTGTGAAAAAACGCCCTGAGCCTTGGCTATTCTACTTTTAACATCTTCACTGCTCCCACAATCTTTATTAATAATACTACTTAGGTAAGTGAAGCTGTCCACCTGAACGATCTTTTCGTTACCCAACTTCATCTTTTCATCTTCACTTATTCCTAGCCTTAGTAGCCTTAGCATTAGCATAATCTAAGTCCAGGAGAGTTTTTTCCTACCAATTTGGTTTCATGGTTTCCCCTTCCCTTTCCTGTGTACTTATTAAAAAGTTCATAAAAATGATACATATAAATGGGGATAGAATACAACACTGCTTAACTTCTGATTTAATACAAAACCAGCTGCTAACCTCATTTCCTACTTAACCGCAGCAGTATTATTCTCGTATATAGGACTAATCACTTTAATATATTTGTCTAGTATACTGTACAAGGATAAAATCTTTGCTTAAACTCTTCTATCAACAGAATCAAAAACTTGCTCACATTCTATTAGACTGAGGACCAAAGGTGTTTGACAACTAAGGCGCTTCTGAATTGTTAACCAAAAAGTGAAAATTTGTTCGACTCATCCTCTACCTTTTTTAAAACCGCACTGTTATTCTCTTAAAACTTTGTCTACAGCATCTGTCACCCACAATATGAATTGCACTTGCTGATTCAGGTATTCCTTTCAACAGGCAAAAATACTTAGTGTTGCACGGAGTATAGCTTTTTCACGTTAATGTCTATCAGTTGAAGAACTCGTAAGTTCTTAAAGCTTGCAAGTGCAAATTAAGGCAAGCTAAATGTGTAATACACCTCCTATACTCTTGAAAACCCTCATTAAGGGAATTGGATCTGAAATTGCACGCATGAAGAAATATTCTACCAGATAAAATGCTCAAAAGAGCATTTAAAAAATAAAAATAAAATCTCAAAATAAAAATATACCAAATCATTGTTTTTTTCCTATAGATATACCCTTTTTGCCATTGGCAAAAGAATTTTTAATGCGCTACCAGATATTCATTTTCAGCGCTATTTTCTTTTTCATTTTCGATATTCAATATTCATTTTCAGCGCTATTAATACCCTTAGTCGTTCCTTAGAAGTTACTTATGCACAGTTTGGACAACCTATATGCACATACTATCTTTTGATTTAGTTCAACATCCCCCTCAATATTTCCTGAAAGTTTTACCTCGATACCTACGGCCTTTTCGGATACCTAGAATCGAGCATGCTCACTTCTCCTCCCAATAATGAAACTTGTATGTAAGCAAACCTTCTTTAGCTCGTTGAAGTCTGGTAACTATTTTCTAGCAATCTTTCTTTATCGTGGGTTCTTGACTATTTATAATATATTAATTTTAAAACAACTTTCCAAAAAAGAAGATGTTTAAATAAAAGTAAAGAGCTACATCAAACTTTGCATAAATAAAGGCCTATAATAATTCAGACTCAAAAGGACCAGAAATTACAATCAAACAATAAATAAAACCCAAAACAAATATATATATTAATACAAATAATTTCTAATCGAATGAGCTCTTAAAACTTTCTATGATATTGCTATCTATGATGGCGTTGTGCAGTCTATGATATAGCTTGTATGCCCTTTTGAAAACCTGCAAGCACATAGTATTTCGTTTAATTGAAACTCCCCCTAAAGGTTCCCTAAAAGTTTCACCTTAATACCCTTAGCGTCATTAGCTACATCCAGTGACGGGTAAAATACTTTTAATAAGTATCTAAATACAAATACGAAGGAATTGGTACATAGTTCATATAAGTTTACTAGTACAAATTCACAAAAAGATAAATAAATTAAACAACACTTTCCCGCTGGAGAAAACCAAAATATTTATCGTCGTAAAATACATTTAAATAGTACTTCCAAATATGTAACTAAACATGTATTTTGTATTTAAATACTAAGATACGTATTTAAATATCCAAATAAACTAGAATGAAAACGTATAAAAGATAACACAGACCGGATTCTTATTGGGGTAAGTACATGAGTCTTAATTATGCTACACTTTACTGATAGAATAATTATACAAACCAAAATTTATGAATATAAATTCCATGCTATCTGTTTCGCTTATAGCCTAATATATTTTTTTTCAACACCAACCATTTTCCAACACTATCATCATCAAGTTAATTTCTCTTGCATGTCAAACTGGCGCTTCAAACTGAGATAAGGTGCTCGACAAGAATAGATGAACCGATTGAAGTGTTAATTTATGAGACGTTTTTGAAATCGTCGCATAAAGAAGGACTGAGCCAACATCTTTCCCCTTGTCTTCAAAAAACTGTAGAGTCTCTGATTTAAAGGCAGAATCAGTGTATTCAGACTCGGTATTGTTTCTGGGATGTTGGTAAAATTACATACAGTCATAGTTAATGCATTGGTTTAAGTAGAGGCTTCGATTTCTGGAGCCTCCTTTGTACGGATGAGGTTTCTCCTATTGAGAGGGACAATCTATAAGGAGATACTAAAGCTTCTGAAGGCGGGTGTGTCTCTAGACATCAGAGAGAACTCAACACTTAAGAGAGAGAGAGAGAGAGAGAGAGAGAGAGAGAGAGAGAGAGAGAGAGAGAGAGAGAGAGAGAGAGAGAGAGAGAGAGAGAGAGAGAGAGAGAGAGAGAGAAAGAGAAAGAGAGAGAGAGAGAGAGATCTTTCCGTACAGAGAGTTATAATTTCAAAGCAGATGAAGGGAGAAATTCAAAGGAAAATCAAGCAAACCCTACATGACCAAGAAATCCAAGAATGGCAAGCTCAGAAGGACCAATTTATGTCTGAAAGTTTCAAATTAATACCCTTAGCCGTCCCCGAGATACTGCTGATACACCCCTTTGGCAATAAGCATGCACATAGTATGTTTTAATTTATTTAATTTCCCCTTCAACATTTCCTGAAAGTAGTCACAAGTAGTAGTATTTGCAATCGCAAGTATTTGCATATCTAACATTAAATAACGACATCTTGTCCTTACGGTGTAAGTTGCAGCAAATAGGTTAATCTTAGTGAACTCGAACTTGGCAGCGTACTGTAGAAAACAAGAAAGGAAATAATAAATGAAAATAGAAAAATCAAATAGGTGAAAAATGAGGATTTTGTCAGCCAGTAGCAAAATATGAAAAACAAGAAAATGTTTCGACAAGGAGAGAAAAAAAGAAACAAAGAAGAAACAACAACAAGATCTAACCTTCTTAAGTGAACTGTACGAGAGGATACTTGTTTTTCATATTTTGCTACTGGCTGACAAAATCCTCATTTTCCACCTATTTGATTTTTCTACTTTCATTTATTATTTCCTTTCTTGTTTTCATACGTCATGCATAGCCAGTATAGTCTCAGAACGTATTTAGCGTATTGTAGAAAATAAGTTAAGGCAACTGATTGGACATGGTCGTATAAATAATCGGATCTTAGTGAACACCAGATGTAAAATACTTAGAATTATTGATATTTCAATTGTTTTCTGTAATTTTAATCAGATTTTAATCGAGATAGCTGTGTTTGCAAAAATATTGATTGATTTTATTATCATATGAAACGAGATCTCTTGTTAACATCTGCAGCAGGCCCCACGCTGGCTTAATCTGGCATTAGTAAAAGATAGGATAATTTGGGAAAAGGCAATTAGTAGATTTGGTAGACATTATAGTGGTCAGAATCAAATCGGTTAAAGATATAGTAAAAGAACTCGCTCCCAAACTAAAATTTTTAGATCGTGAAAAAGCAAAAAAAAAACTGAAAAGAAGAATTAATAAGCAGGGAAGTCAGAACTAAATTCTGAAAGTTCTTTAAATAAGACAATAGGCTCTGATTCCGAATTCATAGAAGCTAAAGTAAGAAACTTTATTCAATTTATCCCATTCTTATGATGACATTTTGGTTCATAACGATTGAACAAATGTCAGAAATTTTGTTGTTTAATGCTGTTTAATATCTTAAGCAATAAATAAAAAGGAAAACAAATAAGTAATGGAGACAGTTAAAAAAATGTAATGTGATCCAAATTGTGATTTACTATATGTTTGAGAAAAGTAAATTTGGTTAAAAGCAATTGAGTTTGAATCTAGTCACATTACTTTCAAAAAAAGAAAAAAAGGAAACAAATTGTTCAATCACCAGAACTCTTTAATTTTGGTATTAATACTTATTTCTGGCGAGCATCCTCATACATGTAAAATGTGGAGAGCAAGTTAAATGCTTTAAATCGAAATTCTAAAAGCATTAGATATCTACTCCATAAATTTGGTAAATCGTATATCCTACGATTCTTTCTGCCAATTTTTAGACAATTGGGGGCAGATTAATTTCAACAATTACCATTAATACATCAACCGGCTGGAATTCCGCGTGTGGAACGAGTCCCATTCTCATACCTTAGTCAAGGAGTTAGTAAAAGAAATGCTAGTCAGTCCAAAAAGAAGTTATAGATTTAAAGGGAACATAAGCCATTCTCACACTTAAAACCTTTCGACAAGACGAGAAATCCAGCAGTCATATTTAAATTTCTGTTGGGAGACTGATATTCACATAATCTCTGTCGATACTCTATTAACATCCATGCTATCATTTATCGATGGGAATGTTTTCTATATTCTTCGCTGTTGAAACATAAATTTTATATTTTAGCAAACAATTCAAGAATAAAGGACGCCATAAATAGATTTTAGTGTAAATATGGACACAAAGAAAAAAACTCTTTGAAATCAAAATGATATAAGAACGCTTGGTCTCTGTGCTTGGAGGCCTCAAAGTGATGCCCTACTGTATCTTCAGACTAATGGCCATGTTCAACCCCTTTCGATTCACGATAATTCAGGGCTTATTTATGGGCTGGTCCTATATGGTAAATTGTTAATTATTGTTAAAAATCAAGAAAAGGTGGGAAATGAGGAAGCTTAACGTTAATAAAAGCATTAAACAAAAAAATAAATAAATATTATAATTTAATGAATTTTAGCAAGCAGAAAATTTTGAAGTGTTTGCTTTCGAGGACCCGATCATAGGGTCCTAAGTCACTTTCTGCGGCTTTTGTGACCATGGGTGTCTTTATGGTACAAATCTGAAACGCAGTAAAATTTGAAGATTATCAGTTTAATCAAAATTGGCTGAAAAAGCTAAACACATCTCAGGTGGCAGCCAGCCCAGGCATCAGGTGCGCCAAATTTCACAGACAGCCAAGTTAAAAGCAGAGGCTTCGTACACAAACTTTATAGTCCATACAATAGCATTGAATGAATTTTTGCATCTCTGTTTTCCCTAGCCTCGTCATATAGAATTGATGATCGTAAGAAGCTTGGAAAGTGTTTGTTTTATCTAAAATTCCAAGTTCTAGCTTCCTTTTAAGAGGCAAAACTGGTTCGAAGGTAATACACAAGTCTTTTTCGCCATTCATGACCTTGTGGTCCATAAGCACGGCTGATTCCAATTTCAAGATAGGTTTCACCCCCCAACTCCCCCCAACGTCACCAGATCCGATCGGGATATAAAATAAGAGCTTAGAGACACGATATCCTTCTAAACATCAAATTTCATTGAGATCGGATCACCCGTTCGTAAGTTAAAAATACCTCATTTTTTCTAATTTTTCTGAATTAACCGTCCCCCACTCACCCCTCCCCAGATGGTCATATCGGGGAAACGACAATTTCTAATTTAATCTGGTCAGGTCCCGGATACGCCCGCAAAATTTCATTGTCCTAACTTATCTGGAAGTGCCTAAACTAGCAAAACCGGGACCAACAGACCGACAAAATTTGCAATCACTTGGTAAATTAATTTCCGTTTAATCGTAATAGCCGCCTTCTAGGGTAACACTGAAATCGTAGCAGTACAGTAAAGGGCTATCACCCACTGCCATAAAAGCTTGAGTATTTTATTGGTAAATAAATAAGTTGCTTCAGATATTACCATCTGATGTTCTTGAAAACTTTGTTTAGCGATAAGTTTTCTGCACATATCAGTGGATGAGATTTGAAATGAAGAAAATAGTAGAATCTGTTCAGTTTCATCACATATTAGCAGATTTTTCTAAAAAATTTCCCTTAGTAGGCCTAAACCGAAACGCAATACTCTATTATATTCAAAGATTGCTGAGCTTGCTGATTCGAAGGAAATTATTGCAACATAGAATTTCAAAATCAAAATATAGTACGTCCATAGATGGTTTTTGATTTGAGCCAAAGTTAGTATTTAAGGGTCTCGGAAGTAACTATCATAAATGCGATACTAAAATTGTAGTATGAGCATTGCAGGGCGAGAAAAAGTATGTGGAAGTTGATCCAATCAAGGCTCACTCACTATGGGCACCAAACGCCCAGAAATGGATCTGGAATAAATCTGGGATACCTTTTTCTCCCATAGTTTCGATTTTGGAATATCTTCTGACAGGACAGCTCCGGGGTAAATATTTGAATAAACCTAAATATCAAGGCTGTATACAGGGGGTGTTACCGAGTTTGAGCCCTTACCCTACCCTAAATATTTTGTCCAACTCGTAAAAAAGTAACAAATTTGCATTTTTCTGAATCGTAGAAAAATTTTGTCCGACTTGTAAAAAGTAACACAAAGCGTATAAATAAAAAATTTTGATAGGATTTATTTTTGCCTTATGAAAGCTTTTTTTGTGACCTTTCTCCCCCCCCCCCCAAGAAAATCCAGGATACGCCACTGCTTAACGTGCTACACCTTACCATAAAGTTGTTTGTGGCATAAAACCATAGTTTCATCATGGTTCCTGAGTCAGTAAAGAATCTAGTTAATCAAACGAAACTCTAAAAAACGGAATTTTGACATTAATAGATTTAACAAAAGAATCGGAATTTTATGCTGATTTTATATATACTAGTTTCATCAAAATTTACGAGCTCAAGAAAATTTGCCTTATTTTCGAAAAATGGGGAAAAACCCCCCTGAAATTCATTGAATCTTGATGAAAGTCACACCATCAGATTCAGCGTGTCAAAGAACCCTATTGTAGAGGTATCAAGCTCTTATCTACAAAAATGTTAAATCTTGTAATTTTTGCCAGAAGAAAGATCACGGATGCGGTTTCTTTTTTTTAGGGCTGATCGTATCGACCCAGTGGCCCTAGAATATCAAAAGAGGGCTCATTCGAACGGAAATTAAAAGTTCTAGTGGCTTTTTAAAGTGAACAAAAAAATTGGAGTGCAACTAGGCCCCCTCCCACGCCAAGTTTTTCCCAAAGTCACCGGAATTTTTTTTAGATAGCCATTTTGTTCAGCATAGTCAAAAATCCAATAGCAATGTCTTTGAGGACGAATAAATCCCCAACAGTCCCCGGGGGAAAGGCTGCAAGTTATGAACTTTGCCCATACATTTATATTTAGTATTGGTTATTGGGGTGGGGTGGGAAGGGTCATTGGGAGAGAGCTACGTGGCAGGATCTTTCCCATGGAGGAATTTTTCATGGGGGAACAGAATTGTCCATGAAGGAGACGCCGGACTTCCCAGCAAAATTTTAAAAACGATAACTGATTTAAACGATAAAACGATTTAGAAAAACGATCAGAAATTAAATTTAAAAAAAAGTTTTTTCTACTGAAAGTAAGGAGCAACAATAAAACTTAAAACGAACAGAAATCATTGCGTATATGAGGAGGTTCAATCCCACGTCGATACCTCGCTCTTTACGCAAAGGGTTTTTTAGTACTTTCAAAAGAGCCATTTATTTTAATTAAACGGCCTTTGTGATTCAGGGGTCATTCTAAAAGAATCGGAACAAAATTCAAACTTTAGCGTAAAGTTCGAGGTATTGACGAGGGTTCAGGACCCCTCATATACGTAATAATTTCTATTCCTTTTAAGTTTTAATGTAAATAACTCCTTACTTTCAGTCGAATAAGCTTTTTTTTATTTGATATTTACAAGATCAGCACTACTTTCATAAGGCAATATCTTAGGTAAAACAGAACAAAATGGTGAATAGGACAAATGAGTTGACACAAATCTGATTTTCGGGCAATTGGTATTGGTACTTGAGGGTATGACAATTTAATCAGTGTTTCTCAGAAATCTATCCTACCCACCCAAACACCCTCCCATCTATAGTTATTACTCGTAACACATTTTTGTATTTGTTATTAATGGCTTCAGAAACCTTTAAATGCCGACCTGGGGGAAATTAAACATCGTTTAGATAACATGTACTAACAAGAAATGATTGTGGACTTGTTGCAATATTGGCCTTTAATATAAAATGTGCTGGAAAGTGGAAGACACTCGTGATTTTAAGAAAAATCTTGAGTTTTTAAGGGATAAAATATTACAATTTCAGCTAAAACCAAAAACAAAACTTTGATTCAAAATAAAAATGATTTACACGGTCCACTGGTAGAGAGTTGTTGACTGATGAGTAGTGGGATAGGAAGTTGTGTGTGTTTGGAGCTATGATATAGGTAGTTTCGTAGTGGGAAGTTGTGTAGAGGAGTTTAGAGGAGTTTAACGTTAATAAAAGAGGAGAGTCGTTTGGTCAAGGGTTTTGTATGTAGAGAGTTCCGGAACTGGGAGTTGAGGATGGGATGATGTGAGAGTGGAAAGTTGTGGGGGTGGTGCATTGTTTGGGTTGGGCGTTTTCTTAATGAGGACCCGATAAAGATTTTCGTATTGAAGAGTTTCATAGGTGGGAAGTTCACTGAACGGGTATTTGCGGTATTATCCGACTAATGCATATTTTTTTTGAGAACATACCGGTATTTGCGTACTGTCATCCGTTTCACTGTAGCCAAATGTCCCAATAGCTTGCAAGCTGTGCGTTCCCGAAGTAGGGTCAAATATCAGAGAGACTAAAGTATAATTTCCTTCTGCATCACCATTCTCATCAATATAAACCTGGAAAAAAGATTGAAAATAAAAAGTGATCTTAATTTTCAAGATTTGAAGGAAGGGAAACGTTAATAAAATATCAAACTCGTAAAGACAGAAGATATAAGGATTAGCAACCTGTTCCTAAAAGAATCCAAATAACAATGGCCTAAATGGCATTTGTGTACTTCCGAACCATCCAGTACCCCCTTATCTCCCCAGAACTCTTATCTTCCCTCAACGGTCAGACCTAAGCATTGTTTGCGTATCACAGTTTACAAGTATTGGTGCTGCCTTAACTCATTTTCGGGATGGGTCATTTGGAGAAAAAGAATCCGTAGCTCGACATTTTTATTTCTTTTCTTCTTTCGTTATTTTGTCCCCTCGTGTCCTGATTAGCACTCTATAGCATGTGTTTGGTAAGAATAAAAACTTGAAGCTTTTAAAGTTTCATTGTTTTCGAGAAAAAGTTTTTTCCTTGCCTAATAAATAGTTTCAAAATGAAGCAAAATGAAACTTTCAAAGCCGCAAAGGAAACTTCTCAAAGATTATGCAATGTTGACAAGTTAAAACAGAATTACCGCTTCAAGAAGCTGAAATTATGGAAATTATGTATCTGTTCTAGGTTTCCCAGAAATATTCATGGAAAAATTCGATCTTCAATTCCAAAACCAAATTGCTTCGTAAAGTTGGGAATAATTTCAAATGTTATCACTTCACTTTAGTTTCTCTTGGTATTCTAACGGACACCTTTTTTCTGGATAAGCTAAATTTGATTAACGCGGAAAGACAGAAACAATTTTCTAAAAGCTCGAACTTAAATTAGTTATCCTGAAATGAAATCTCTTAAGTGACTTTTTTCTATTTTGGCATGCTATTTGCTCTGTGAATTCCATCATTGCTTCTAAGCAATGCATCCTCTACCAAATAATATCAAGTACAGTAGAACTTTACATTATCTACTAATATCCGAATACCTAAGCAAAGAATATGTTATGTCTTTTCAAACAGTTCTTGGTAACGAACTATAGTAAGGAGCGACCCGGCTCAATAGTAAACGAAACTCTAAAAAACAGATACTCTAAATGTTTATTAAATTTAGTCTTGCTCATCAAAAGTTACGAGCCTGAGAAAATTTGCCATATTTTGGAAAACAAGGGGGAGCAAATCCCCTAAAAGTCGTAGAATGTTGACGAAAATAACACCATCGAATTCAGCGTATCATAGAACCCTAATGTAGAAGTTTCAAGCTCCTATCTACAAAAATGTGGAAATTCGTATTTTTTGCCAGAAGACCCATCACGGGTGCGTGTTTATTTTTTTTCCAGGGGTCTTCGTATAGACCAAGTGGTCCTAGAATGTCGCAAGAGGGCTCATTCTAATGGAAATTAAAAGTTCTAGTGCCCTTTTTAAGTGACAAAAAAATTGGAGGGCACCTAGGCCCCCTTCCACGCTCATTTTTTCCCAAATTCAACGGATCAAAATTTGAGATAGCCATTTTATTCAGCATAGTCGAAAAACATAATAACTATGTCTTTGGGAATTACTTACTCCCCCACAGTCCCTGGGGGAGCTACAAACTTTGACCAGTGTATACATACAGTAATGGTAATTGGGAAGTGTACAGACGTTTTCAGCGGAATTTTTTGGTTGAGGGAGGGGGGGTGAGGGGAGGGGGATACATGGGAGGATCTTTCCTTGGAAGAATTTGCCATGGGAGAAGAAAAATTCAATGAGGGGGCGCAGTATTTTCTAGCGTTATTATAAAAAAAAACAATGAAAAAATAAATATGAAAAAGCTTATTTCATATTATTATTTCTATAAAAGTATAATATGAAAAAGTTTATTAAAGTTTATTTAAAAAGTCTTTTCATAAATATGAAAAGTTTTTTCAACTTAAAGTAAGGAGTAGCATTAAAACTTGAGGGGTTCTCATGAGGGGTTCTTCTCCTCCTAAATACCTCGCTCAAGTTTTTTTTTTTAGTAATTTCAACTATTTATTCGACGGCCTTTGTGATTCAGGGGTCATTCTTAAAAAATTAGGACAAAATTTAAGCTTTAATGTAAAGAGCGAGGTATTAACGAGGGGAAAAACCCCCTCATACACAAAATAAAATTTACAATTATAGAAGTTCGTTTTGTAAGTTAATCCGTAAGTTACGTATATCTTTTACTAATAAAAACGTTTGTTAAAAATTTAAAGTTCTAGTTGCCTTTTTAAGTAACCGAAAAATTGGAGGGCAACTAGGCCTCCTCCTCCACCCCTTTTTTCTCAAAATCGCCTGATCCAAACTAAGAGAAAGTCATTTAGCCAAAAAAAGAACTGATATACAAATTTCATTTTAATTACTTATGTGCGGAGAGTCAAAATCAAACATGAATTAATTCAAAAACGTTCAGAAATTGAACATAAAAAAAACTAGTTTTTTAACTGAAAATAAGGAGCGACATTAAAATTTAAAACGAACTGAAATTACTCCGAGTAGGAAAGGGGCTGTTCTCTTCTCAACGCCTCGCTCTTACGCTAATGTTTTTTACTGTTTAATAAAGTAGAAATGATGGAAAGTCAAACTTTAGCGTAAAGAGCGGGGCGTTGAGAAGGGCACAGCCCCTTTCTTACACGGAGTAATTTCTGTTCGTTTTAAGTTTTAATGTCGCTCCTTACTTTCAGTTAAAAAAAACTAGTTTTTTATACTTAATACTTTACAGAGATAATAAAAATCCTAATTCAAAATAACCAGTTCTATTTCTTTTTTCAGCTATGATACCTGTTATATTTCAGTTTTGTTATCTGAGTAAAGTAAGGAGGAAACGTTGATTCTACTATAAGGAAAACGAAACAAACAACAAGAGAGTTTTTTTTTTAAAGTCGTTATCACAGCTAAATTTAGCAGGAAAATCAGAATAATTTTCATCTTCTATAGGACTTCATCAATCCTGGCCCATCCTGTAGACACTCTTGAACATACTCATAACCTGATCTGCCATTCTATTCAAATAATCCTTTTATGTACTATTTTGTTGTAACCGCTGCTTGGTACTTACGGAAAACCCCGACTTCTCCCAAGAATTAAATTTATCATAATAATAATAAAATATACCTAAATATGATGATATATAATACATTAGAACAAAACTATGGAAGCTAAGAAAGAGAATTATGGAAAGCCGGCCGACAAGAACTCATTATGTTAAATACTTATTCTAATCACCTTTATATATTAAATATTTAATAAAAACATACCTACATCGTAGTTTTCCTCAGTGAGACAAAGCTAATTACAATCCACTGCAGACAAATAAACTGGTTTTTCTCAGATCATACAGGTCAAATTCTTGAGTGGGGTCGAAATAATACGTAAGTATCTGTTGCTTCTTTCAGGTAAATGCTTACCAAAATCATTTATAAAGAAAAGTTCTTTTTTATTGTCTTTCCTTATTTAAAACAACAATCGGCCACCATCAATCAATGCAAAATTCCTTAATTTTTTGTCTTAATCGAGGTTTTTCCTTGGAATTGTCGATGTGCTCTAAAAAACTTTGATGAATTAGAAAAAAATCAAATTTTTCGCGTAATGAATCGGTACAACCAAAGTTTTCTTTCAAAATTTGATGTTCTCATTAAATCCACTTACCCTGAAGGTTTCATGTTGATCGCCCATTTTAGAGCATCAGGAATCAACAAAATCGTAATTCTTTTAAAATCTTTTCTCCTCTTATATTCGTATTGCCCAGTATATATGCCTACGAAGTTGCGAACTGCCAGTAAAAAAACCAACTTGAGCCTATTTGAGGAGACACTAATCATTACAACAAAGCTGTTTCAACATTTTTTTTTTCATCGGGGTCACCTTGACCTGTCTTAATGCCCTGTAAGTTTAAGTCAATGAGAGAAAGTACAATTTGGTTGCAAAGCTTCGGGTGTCACATATCGATACAGCCAAACTTAAAAATACTTTTTTCATTGAGCTCTACCGGGTACTTTCCGCGAGCCTTGTAAGTCCTAGCAAGGTGGGATAAATTTTTGGCCTATTTTCGGACATCAAGAATCGATACAGCCAAAATTAATTTCAGAATCGTTTTTCATAAATTCTATTTATCATACAGTTTGTGGTAATGAACTGTAGTAAGGAGTGACCCGGCTCAATAGTAACCGAAACTCTAAAAAAACATTTTGGTACCAATAGTTACATCGAAATAATCGCATTTTAATGCTGATTTTAAATATACAAGTTTCATCAAGATTAATCTTACCCATCAAAAGTTACGAGCCTGAGAAAATTTACCTCATTTTACAAAATAGGGGGAAACACCCCCTAAAAGTCATACAATCTTAACGAAAATCACACCATCAGATTTAGAGTATCAGAGTATATTGTAGAAATTTCAAGCTCCTATCTACAAAAATGTGAAATTTCGCATTTTTTGCCAGAAGACAAATCACGGATGCGTGTTTATTTGTTGTTTTTTTTTTGTTTGTTTTTTCCCCAGGGGTGATCGTATCGACTCAGGGGTCCTAGAATGTCGCAAGAGGGCTCAATCTAACAGAAATTAAAAGTTTTAGTGCCCTTTTTCACTGACCAAAAAAATTGGTGGGCACCTATGCCCCCTCCCACAATCATTTTTCCCCAAAGTCACCGGATAAAAGTTCTGAGATAGCCATTCTATTCACCATAGTTGAAAAACCTAACAGCTATGTCTTTGGGAACGACTTACTCCCCCGCAGTCCCCGTGGGAGGGGCTGCAACTTACAAACTTTGACCTGTGTATACATATAGTAATGGTTACTGGGAAGTGTACAGACGTTTTCAGGAGGATTTTTTGGTTTGGGGGAGAGTTGAGGGGGAGTTACGTGGGACGATCTTTCCGTGGGTGAAGAGACTTTCAATGAAGGGGGCGCAGGATTTTCTAGCATTATTAAAAAAAAAACAATGAAAAAATAAATATGAAAAGTTTTTTTTTCTATTGAAAGTAAGGAGCAGCATTAAAACTTAAAAAGAACATAAATTATTACGCATATGAGGTGTTTACCTCCTCGTAATACTTCGCTCTTTACGCTAAAGTATTTTTATTAATTTCAACTATTTATTCTACGGCCTTTATGATTCAGGGGTCATTCTAGAAGAATTGGGACAAAATTTAAGCTTTAGTGTAAAGTGCAAAATTTTAGCTTTAGTTTAAGCTTTAGTGTAAAGAGCGAGGCATCGACGAGGGGTGAGCCCCTTCATATACGCAATAAAACATACACATATAGAAGTTCGTAACGTAAGTTAATTCGTATGTTACGTATATTTTTTACTAATGAAAACGTTCGCAAAAAGTTAAAAGTTCTAGTTGCCTATTTAAGTAATCAACAAGAGCTAAGAGCTCATATGGTACTTGTGACGAGGCCGGAAGAGCCATGAGCTCATATGGTATGAGCTCTTGCAAAATTCTAAAAATCAACAGATTGATTTAAGAGGAAAATCAGAGGGTTTATGCCGGTCAGGATTAAAAGCTGTTGAGTCACGATGTCCTTCTAAATACCAAAGTTCATCAAGATCCGATCACCCACTCGTAAGTTATAAATACCTCATTTTTTTCTAATTTTTCCTCTCCCTTCAGCCCCCCAGATGGTCGAATCAGGGAAAACGACTTTATCAAGTCAATTTGTGCAGCTCCCTGACATGCCTACCAATTTTCATTGTCCTAGCACGTCCAGAAGCACCAAACTCGCCAAAGCACTGAACCCCACCCCTAACTCCCCCAAAGAGAGCGAATCCATTACGGTTACCTCAATCACGTATCTACGACATTTGCTTATTCTACCCACCAAGCTTCATCCCGATTCCTCCACTCTAAGCGTTTTCCAAGATTTCCGATTTCCCCCTCCAACTCCCCCAATGTCTACAGATCTGGTCGAGATTTGAAATATGAGCTCTGAGAAATGAGTTCCTTCTAAATATCACATGTCATTAAGATCCGGTCGCCCATTCTTAAGTTAAAAATACTTCAATTTTTCTAATTTTTCTAAATTAACACCCCCACAGTTCTTCCAAAGAGAACGAATCCGTTCCAACTATGTCAATCACGTATCTAGAACTTGTGCTTATTCTCCCCATCAAGTTTCATCCCGATCTCTCCACTCTAAGCGTTTCCCAAGATTTCTGTTTCCCCCCTCCAACCCCTTATGTCCCCGGATCCAATTCAAGTCAAAAATGGAGCATCTGAGACATAAGATCCTTCTATATATCCAGTTTCATTAAGGTCCGATCACCTATTCGTAAGACAAAGATACCCCAATTTTCACGTTTTCAAAGAATTCCGGCTTTCCCCTCCAACTCGCCCCCCCAGTGTCGGGGGATCTGGTCAGAATTTAAAATAAGAGCTCTAAAGCACAGGATCCTTCTAAATATCAAATTTCATTAAGATCTGATCACCCGTTCGTAAGTTATAAATACCTCATTTTTTCTATTTTTCCGAATTATCCCCTTCCCCCCCCCCAACTCCACCAAAGAGAGCGGGTCCAGTCCGGTTATTTAAGTTCCGTATCTTGGACTTGTTTTTATTCTTCCCACCCAGTTTCATCCTGATCTCTCCGCTTTAAGTATTTTCTTAAATTTCCGCCCCCCCCCCTACTGCCCCCCTCAATGACACTGGATCCGTTTGGGATTTAAAATAAGAGATCTGAATTACGCGATCCTTCTAAATTAGAAGTATCATGAAGATCCGATCACTCCTTCGTAAGTTAAAAATACGTCATTTTTTCTAATTTTCCATAGTTAACCCTCCCCCCAACTCCCCCAAATAGAGAAGATCCGTTCCGAATATGTCAGAGTGTTTTCCAAGTTTTAGGTTTCCCCCTCGCAACTCCCCCCAATGTCACCAGATCTGTTCGGGATTTAAAATAAGAGCTTTGAGACAAGATATCCTTATAAATATCAAATTCCACTGAGATTCGATAACCCATTCGTAAGTTAAAAATACCTCATTTTTTCTTGTTTTTCAGAATTAACCCCCCCCCCAAATACCCCAAAGACAACGGATCCATTCCGGTTATAGTAATCACGTATCTAGGACTTGTGCTTGTTTTTCCCACCAAGTTTCATCCGGATCCCTCCACTCAAAGCGTTTTCCAAGATTTTAGGTTCCCCACTCAAACTCCCCCCAATGTCACCAGATCTGGTCAGGATTTATAATGATAGCTCTGAGACACGATATCCTTCCAAACATCAAATTTCAGTAAGATCCCATCACCCATTCGTAAGTTAAGAATACGTCATTTTTTCTATTTTTTCCGAATTAACCAGCCCCCCCACTCCTCCCCCCAGATGGTCAAATCGGGAAAACAACTATTTCGAATTTAATCCGATCCGGTCCCTGATACGCCTGCCAAATTTGATCGTCCTAGCTTACCTGGAAGTGCCTAAAGTAGCAAAATCAGTACAGACCGACAGACCGACAGAATTTGCGATCGCTATATGTCGCTTGGTTAATATCAAGTGCCGTAAAAAATTGGAGGGCAAATAGGCCTCCTCCCTCACTCCTTTTTTCTCAGAATCTTCCGATTAAAACTATGAAAAAGCCATTAAGCCAAAAAAAATTAATATGCAAATTTCACGACATTAAAGCGACATTAAATCTTAAAACGAACAAAAATTACTTCGTATATGAAAGGGGCTTTTCCTCCTCAATTGGTAAAGAGCAACATTAAAATTTAAAACGAACAAAAATTATAACATATACAAGGAGGAACACCCTCTCGTCAATACCTCGCTCTTTAAGAGCGAGTAAAGGGCAAGATATTGACGAGAGGGCGAATCCCCTTGAATACGTAATAATTTCTGTTCGTTTTAAGTTTAATGTTGCTCCTTACTTTCAGTTGAAAAAACTGTTTTGTTTTTTTAATTTTTTCTGCTCGTTTTTTGAATAATACTGGGAAATCTGGTGCCCCCTTCATGGAAAATTCCCTGCCCCCATGAAAATTTCCCCATGGAAAATCTTCCCACGTAAACCCCTCTCCCCGACCCCCCCCCCATCAGAAGAAACCCCTCATGAAAACGTCTGTATACTTCCCAATAAACTAGCCTCTATGTAAAAATGGCCAAAGTTCATAACTTGCAGCACTTTCCCCGGGGAGTGTGGGGGATTAATTCATCCTCAAAGACATAGCTATTAGATTTTTCGACTTTGCTGTATTTGAAATCAGTATAAAAATCCAATTCTTTTATTGTATCTATTGGTATCAAAATTCCGTTTCTTAGAGTTTCGCTTGTTATTGAGTCGGGTCGTTCCTTACATTTCGTTACCACGAACTGTTTGATTGGTAACTTGCAGGATTCATAGGCGTTGCTATAGGGGCTTTGACAGTCTCGATATTCCTAATGCACATTTATTGGATCTTTATGAAGAAAATGGACATTGCAAAATTATACTCCAATACCATGGGGATTGTGTTGGGTCTGAGGAGCAAAAAAGAGCATGGGGGAGGGACTGGCTGCCCTCCAATCCCTTGGAGGGCAATCACCTCCAATCACTTGGTCTTTAAAAGTTGCAAAAGAGCTCTCAAATTTAAATCTAATGAGCTGTCTCCCATGTATCTACGGTAACGCCATCCATACAAAGTAGTTGGGGAAAAAAACAAAAGAAAAACAATAATGCACGAGAGGGAAGATCATATCAAAGTAAAGACTAAAGAATTCTTCTTTATTATGGTGTTGAATTGATGTGAGAAACTGATGCGACAAAAGGCTCCACCCAGGCCCCTGTTCCCAGAAAGGCCAAATTAGTAAGCTAAATTACAAGAATCTAGACCGGAAATCATTGCCCCCAATTTACTCTGACAAATAACGTCATGCATAAATAAGCGGCTAAAACTAATCGCATTATCATTATGATTCTTTACAAAAAAGAATAAGCCTAAGTAACATTTGCATTATTTCAATGTCAGGTTGAATCATGCTATTCCATCGTTATGCCTTTTTATGTGCCGTTCAAAAGCTTAGTAAAATAAATCATCAATTTGCCTACATAATCGTAAGCTATAGATAATATTTCTGACATGTGTGAAATATTGTTAAATTAAAGGACGTGTTACTTAAAGCAAAATTTTAGGCCCTCTAGACAATTCGAACTACTGACTTATTGGCTCTCGACAACTTATTTGACACCAAAACTTGCTGCCATATGGTCGTTATACCATATTTAATAACGCCATAGTAAAAAAAGATTTTCAATAAAAATTAATAGGGAATTTAAACTTAAAACAGGCAGAAATCAAGTCAAAAAAGAAGTGAAACTTAAAACGAACCAATAACATTGCTAAGAATAAAGAAATGAAACGTAAAGAGAACATAAAGTGTAATTAACTCCAAAATATAATCATAACCATCATTACTCACCATCAATGAGAAAGGTGACGTGTCGTTACCCCCCTTCAATCATCTAAGGGCTAAGGCGGCACTTAAACTTTACTGAGAATAAAGCATATTAGAACAATTTGACTTCTTTATGGTAAAACTTGAAATGTTAGTTCGTTTTCAGTTTGACTTCAGTATAATATTTGTTTTAGATTTCATTTACTACTCAATAGCAGCTACTTTTTGTTTCAAGTATAACTAATTATGCGACTACTATTAGTCTTTTCAGGTTTTAATTTTGCATTTTATTTTTAATTTAAAAACTTATTTTTATTTTGAAGAGGTTAAAGAGCCACGATGAAACTTAAATTTAACAGAAAATACTACAATATCAAGGGATTGAAGCCTCTCCCAGTTTCCAATATTTATAGTAACGTTTAACATATACAACGGATATTTGTGACTGTGAACTTGTGCATCTTAGTGCTTCATAAATAAAATCACTCGTGTAGGTGTGTTTAATTTGAAAGAGTAAAAACAAAAATAGTTCCCAAGGACAAAAAAAGTGTTCAATTAAAATACTTTGAAATACTGAACAGTAGGTAAAAAAAAAAAAAAAAACTGTAAATGGAATTTTGTGTTTTTTGTCGGAAAAAAATATCACGGATGAGTGTTTATTTGTTTTTTATTTTTGTTTTGTTTGTTTGTTGTTTTTTTCCCCAGGAGTGATCGTATCGAACAAATGGTGCGAGAACATCGGAAAAAAGGTTCATATAAAATTATAAGTCCTAGAGCAATTTTCAAGTAACCGAAAAGATTGGAGGGCAACTAGCCCCCCTCTCACGCCCCCTTTTCCCCAAAATCGTCCAATCAAAAATGTGAGATGGCCATTTTGTTCACCATTGTTAAAAAATTCCAAAACTATGTCTTTGGAGATAACATGACCCCCCTTCACCCCAGCACCTGGGGCTAGGTCTTTAAGTTATAAAATTTGCTAATTAATTATGTATAGTTTTTGTAACTGGGAAGCATAGAGACCTATTTCGGGGAGTGGAATTTTGTGCTTCGGGTGGGTTTTTAGGGTGATAATTTTCCACACGGAGGGAAATTGTGAACTTTCCAGAGAAAATCTTACACGGGGGATTTGAATGAATTCTTAAGTGAAATTCTTCTTTATTTGCTTACTTTCTCTTTGCCTACTCAATTTGACATGTGGAGACAAGGCCTTAACAAGGAGGGAGGAGTTTGAACCCCCTCCCGAAATGTTTGTTTTAATCGTAAAAACTTAAAAAAAGGATATAAACAAAATTTCTATGCGTTTTATGAGGTTTCTTTGTGTAAAAAAAGACCCTCCGAAAAAATCCTTGTGTAAACGTACCCCCAAAAAAATCCTGAATACGGCCCTGTGTGGAGATGTTCTAGGGAAATTTTTCAGCATCTTTGGATTTCCGGGATATAGTTTCCACGGAATAGTGAATTTCCAGATGAGTAGGATAAAAGATTAGAACTTATTCAAATAAAAGTATGCTAAGGAGAATTTTTTAGGCTAAATCTTCTGCAACAAGTTTAACAGGAGATAGGATTTTCAGCGAGGATGGAATTGTTTGACAAAGTTTTATCATGAGGGGGGGGGGGGGTATTTTACGTGGGAGGAACTTTCAACGGATATTTCCGTTTGAGGAGGGAATTTTTAATGGAGGGTGGGCAATGTTTACCGGAAGATTTGAAAAACAATAAGAAATTAAACAAAAAAAAGTTTTTTCAACTGAAAGTAAGGAGCAACACTAAAACTAATAACGAACAGAAATTAATCCGAATTTATGAAGGGTTTGCTCCACTCCTCAACAACTTGCTCTTTATGCTGAAGTTGGAATGTTTGTCCCAATTTTTGTGATACCCATTTAAATAGGATAGGAAGCTTTAAAAAGAGTGCTAAAAACTTCAGCGTAAAGAGCAAGGTATTTAGGAGTGGGGCAAACCCCTTCATATACAGAATAATTTCTGCTCGTTTTGAGTTTTAATATTGCTCCTTACTTTCAGAAGAAAAATGTATTTTCTATTTAAACTACCAAATATGAACTAACCGAAAAGGGATACATATCAGATAAAAAATAAGTTTTTTTCCAAACAGCTCGAGATAACAAACTGTAAGCAAGGAGCGATGCGGCTCAATAGTAACCAAAACTATAAGAAACAGTCTTGATTATAATAGATACATTAAAAGAATCTAATTTATGCTTATCCAAACAAATCAAATTCATAAAGTTTAATGTTGCTCATAAAAAGTTATGAACCTGACAAAAATTCGTCTAATTTTTGAAAAAGGGGGAAAGAACTTTAAAAATTCAAGTGATCTTAATAAAAATCACACCATGAGATTCAGCATATCAGAGAAGAAACAGTAGAAGTTTCAAGTTCCTACATACAAAAATGTGGAACTCTGAATTTTTGCCAGAAGCAAGATTACGGATGCGTGTTTATTTGTATTTTCTGTTGTTTTTTTTTTGTTTTTGTTTTTTTTTTGTTTTTTTTTACAGCGGATGATCGTACAAAACCAGTGATCCTAGAAGATACGGAGAGGAATCACTTGATCATATATCAGAAGTTCTATTACCCTTTTTAAGTAACCAAAAATACTGGAGGGCAGCTACCCCCCCCCACCCTTTTTTCTACCCAAAATTGTTCGATCAAAATTTTTAGATAGCCATTTTCTTCAGCATGAGTCTAACAACTATCTATTTAATAACTATTTAATAACTATGAAGTAAATAAGTATAAGATCTAATAGCTATGAATTTGAGGATGACTTGACCCCCTACAACCCCCGGGGGAAGGGCTGCAAGTTATGAACTTTCCCTATTCCTCACTTATATTATTCGCTATTGGGAAGTGTAAGGATATTTTTTGTGGGGGGGTCTGGCATTGGTGGTTACGTGGGAGGGTCTTTACATGGAAGAGTTTTAGTGGGGGAAGGGAATTCTTCATGCAGGAAGAGCTGGATCTTCCGGTATTAATTAAGAAACTATCAGATATTAAATAAGAAAAACAAGTTTTTTCCACTAAAAGTAAGGACCAATATTAAAACTTAAAAAGAACAGAAATTTTTACGTATATAAGAGGTTCTCCCTCCTCATTACCTTGCTATTTGCGCTAAAGTGTTTTTTTTGAATTTTTAAAATAGCTTTTTATTCTAATTAAACGGTCCTTGTGTATCAGGAGTCATTCTTAAATAATTAGAACAAAAAACCTAATTTTAGCGTAAAGAGCGAGGTACTGAGGAGGGGCAGCCCCCTCATATATGTCATGATTTCTGTTCGTTTTAAGTCCTAGTGTTGCCCCTTTGTTTCAGTGGAAAAAATAATGTTTTTATTTATTTATTTAATACTTAACGACATCTACTCTAGTTATGAGCTGGCCAAAGTTTAGCTTATTGTTTATAGAACAGTAGTTAACTCATTATTTGAAAAATCAGTAGTGACAAAAAAAAGTACAGTAGGGTTTGCTGATACGCTGAATCTGATGGTGTAGTTTTCATAAAAATTTTTTGCCTCTTAGGGGTATTTCACCCCTTTTTCTAAAATTAGGCAATTTTTTTCAAGCTCGTAGCCTTTCATCGATAACACCAAGCTTAATGAATCCTATATATTTGGAATCAGCATAATTAGTCGATCTTTTTGAAATATTTATCGGTATCAAGATCTCGTTTTTTAAAGTGTGGATGGCTATTGAGCCGTGTTGCTCCTTACTTACTATAGATACTTCATACTTTTTAGACTTGTAGGACAATTTGGCCGATGTAGAGCGAAACTGCTGATCTGTTGTAATAAAAAGAAAGACAAAATGGCAGAAATGGCTGTTTTTCCACGCGTCGCGTTCTTGCTGCTTATAAAATAAAAGTTTTTTTCAGCTCAAAGTAATGAGCAAGATTAAAACTTAAAATAACAATAAATTATTCTGCATATGATAGGGGGCTGTCTCCTCCTCCACCCTCGCTCTTTACCAAGTCTTAGTTCTTTTAAGATATTTCTCATTCAAATTCAATGCCCTTGTTTTTAGCAGTTTTTCTTAAGAAATTACGATAAATATTCAAATTTTAGCGCAGATAGTGAGAGTTGAGGAAGGGTCAGCTTCCCTAATATATGGAATATTTTCTGCTCGTTTCCAGTTTTAATGTTGCTGCTTACTTTTCGTTGAAACAAAAATATTTTTTTTTAATTTAATTTTTTAATGTTTACCAAATCATGCCAGGAAATCACATCCCCCTCTTTTAGAATTCCTCTGGGAAATAATTCCCGGAAATTTTCTTTCCTATGAAAAATAATTTGCGTGACAATTACTCCTTAGAAGATTTCTCCTACGCCCTCCCCCCAAAAAAAAAACAACAACAAACATTCCGTAAATTCTCAAATAACAAATACCATATATAAAAAGTGGGGAAAGTGCGTAACTTACAGCTCTTTCCTCAGAGACTCTGGGGGCTCATTTAGTCTCCAAAAGCATAATTGAACCTTTTAAATGAGTTAAATCAAATTGCAATCTTAGAATTGCTATAGGATGTCGTCAGAAAAAAGGGGGCGCAAGAAGGGGCCTAGTTCCAAGTCAATTTGTCGGTCACTTAGAAGGGGAACTTAAAATTGTTCATTTCCTTTTAAATGACCCACTTACCCCTGGGAAAACAAAATAAAAAGAAAAAAAGAACAAACAAACAAACAAACACGCATCCGTGGTCTTTATTCCGGCAAAATATGCAATATTCCACATTTCGTAGATAAGAGTTTGAAACCTCTACAGTAAGGTTCTCCGATATGCCGAATCTGACGGTCTAATTTTCAGTAAGCGCACTTGACTTTTTAGGGGTGTTTATTTTCCTCTTCGAAAATCAGGCTCGTAACCTTTGACGGCTATTAAAAGGAGAGAAAAAAGTTACCCTTGGGTTTCGAATTTTTTCAAAGAAGAGAAACAAGTTCAACTTCTGTTCTGAATTTTTCCCGTTGAAGAGAAAAAAGCTCAACTTCGCTTCTGAATTTTTCCAAAGAAGAGAAAAAAAAGTTCAACTTAAATTCTGAATTTATCCATAGAAAAAAACAGAAGTTAAAATTCTGTCCTGAATCTTCCAAAAGAAGGAAGAAAAGTTAAACTTTTGTCCTAAATTTTCCCAAAGAAGAAGAGAAAGTTCAACTTCTCTCCAGCATCTTCCCAAACAAGAGAAAAAAAGTTACACTTCTGTTCTGAATTTTCATAAAGAAGAGCAAAAAGTTTAACTTCTCTTTTGGATTTTTCCAAAGGAGAGAAAGAAAGATCAATTCCAGCTGTGAATTTATCAAAGAAGGGGAAAAGTTCAACATCTGCCCTGAAATTTCCCAAAGAAGAGAATAGAGCTACACTTCGAACCTGAATTTCCAAAGAAGAGAAAAAAGTTACACTTTTGTCCTGAACTTTTCCATAAAAGAGAAAAAAAGTTACAATTCACTTCAGATATTTTTCCAAACATGGGAAAAAAACAGTTACACTTCGGTTCAAAATTTTTCCAGAGAAGAGAAAAAGTTAAACTTCTGTTCTGATTTTTCCCAACGAAGAGAAAAAGCTAAAAGTGAGAAAAAGAAAAATGTTATTCCGAATTTTTCCAACAAAGAGAAAAAAGTTATCCTTCGGTTCTAAATTTCTCCAAAGAAGAAAAAAGTTACTCTTTTTTTCTGAATTTTTCCAAAGAAGAGAAAAGAGTTAAACTTCAGTTCTGAATTTTTCGAATGAAGAGAAAAAAGTTCATCGTCTCTTCTTAAATTTTTCAAAGAAAAGAAAAACAGTTCAACTTCAGTTCTGAATTTATCCAAAAATAGAGAAAATAAAGTTCAACTTCTGTGCTGAATTTATACAAAGAAGAGAAAAAAGTTCAACCTCTGTTGTAAATTTTTTCCGAAGAAGAGAAAAGTCAAACATCAGTTCTGAATTTTTCTCAAAAAGAGAATTGTTCCACTTCTATTCTCTCGTACGCAAGAAATTCGTGCCCACGCGCATACGGAGCCAAAACAAACCTAGCTTAAAATCAGATAACATAATGTAACCTCGGTAAAACAAAAATTAGTTGTGTTGTCATTTGTAACTACATCATATAAAAGATGACAGCAGTATAGCTACATAATAGATGGCAGCACTTAGGGTTCAGGACAGAAGTTTAACTTTTTTCCTTTCTTTGGGAAAATTCCGGACAGAAGTTGATCTTTTTTTGTCTCTTCTTTGAGGAAATACAGGACAGAAGCGTAACTTTTTCTCTTATTTGAGAAAATTAAGGACAGAAGTTGAACTTTTTTCTCCATTCTTTGGGTAAATTCATAAATGAAGTTGAACTGTTTTCTCTTCTCGGGAAACATTCAGAAGAGAGGTTAAACTTTTTTCTCTTTATTGGAAAAATTTTGAACTGACATTTAGACTCCGATTTGGGAAAATTCAGGACGGAAGCTAAATTTTTTCTCCGTTCTTTGAAACAGAGAACAAAACTGAAGTTGAACTTGTTTTTTTCTCTTCTGTGGAAAAAATCAAAAGAGAAGCTGAACTTTTTTCTATTCTTTTTGGAAAATTCAAAACAGAACTATAAACTTTGTTCCCTTCTTAGGGGATATTCAAAACAGAAGTGTAACGTTTTTCTTTTCTATGGAAAAAATTTAGAACTGAAGTTTAATTTTTGCTATTCCATGAAAAAATTCAGAACTGAATTTGAAATGTTTTCTTCCTTCGGATAGCTAAAAACTGAATTTGAACTTTTTTCTCTTATTTGGAAAAATTCAGAATCAAACAGTAACTTTTTTTTCTTCTTTGGGAACATCCAGAACTGAAATTTAACTTTTTTTTCTTCTTTGGAAAAATTCAGAACTGAAGTTTAACTTTTTCGTCTTCTATAGAAAATTCAGAACAGAACTTGAGGGTTTTTTCACTACTTTGGGGGAAATTAGAACTAAAGTGTAGCTTTTTTCTCTTCTATGGAAAAATTCAGAACGGAAGTTGGACTTTTTTCTTTTCTTTAGAAAAAATTTAAAACCGTAGGGTAAATTTTTCTTTTATTGAAAACTTTAGAACTGAAGTTGAACATTTTTCTCTTCTTTATAAAAAGTTATGAACAAAAATTGAACTTTTTTCTCTTCTTTCGGAAAATCAAGAACAGATGTGACTTTTTTGTTCTTTTGAAAATTCAGAACTGAAGTTTGACTTTTTGTCTTCCTTAGAAAATTCAGAAAAGGAGTAGAATTTTTTCTCTTCTTTGGAAAAGCTCAGAACATAACTTAAACCTTTTTCTCTTTTTTTGAACATTCAAAACTGAAGTATAACTTTTTTCTCTTCTTTGAAGAAATTCAGAACTGAAGTGTAGCTTTTTTCTCCTCTATGGAAAAATTAAGAAAATAAGTCAAACTTTTTTCTCTTCTTTAGAAAAAATATAGAAAAGCAGTTTGACTTTTTCCTCTTCTCTGGAAAAATTCAGAACCGAAGATGAACTTTTTTCTCTTCTTTAGAAGAAGTTCAGAGCAGACGTGGAACTTTTCTTTCTTTGTGAAAATCAAGAAATGAACTGTGAATTTTTCTCTACTTTGGGTAAATTCAGAACTGAAGAGTAGCTTTGTCTCTTCTTTAGAAAAGTTCAGAACACAAATTGAGCTTTTTTCTCTTCTTTGGAAAAATTCTGAAGAGAAGATGAACTCTTTTCTTCTTTTGGATAATTCAGAATGGAAGTGCAACGTTTCACCTGTTTTTTTAGGAAAATATTACCTGTCTAATTTTTGGAAAGTTCCCACCCACCTGTATCTGAATCTTGATAAATTCCCACTTCATATGTCTCTAACTTTATAATGGATCCGGTTCATCTCTCTCAGACTTTGGTAAAAACCTTATCCACCTAGTTCAGAGTCTATTACACACCCTGTAAGCCTGGTAGAAGTGTCTGTGTCTAAAAATTCCTGTTCTTGCATCTTTGACTTTTGAATAAACATTCTAAAAGGAGTTGTTAGCATACCATAAACATAATGGAAACATAACAAACTAATTCAATGAAATGTTCTCATTGAAATAACGACACGTAAAGTTCTACATGTTATTAGTATTTTCATAAGAAATTTTAATGTTTTTAATCCGTTCCAAAAAATAATTCATCATGCTTTATTTTGACATAGCATTTATTTCATTTCGGGGTCATATACGACTTTTAACATGGTTTAGCCTACAAGCTCATCATAATTTCATGATTGCTATTTTTCTGTTCAATGATAGTATCTGTTGGTAAACTACTAATGGAACTATTAACGTTCACCAATGCTTTGATTTTCGTTGAATTGTCTTCAATTCCGAAGTGATATTATCTGCCAATGCCCTTTTCTTTTATTTAAGATTTCACTGTCTATTATTATTTTTACGCAGGTAATACTTCCGGCATATCAACAAGATATGGTTTATGATATTGGCAGAAGAGTACTCTTTTCTTTCATTTACCTTCTGTTGAATACTAATACCTGAAAGTTGGCGATAGGGTTTAGTAACGAGTAGCGTGTTACCACATGCACTAAAAGGAAGTTTCCCCTCGTCATCAACTATTATTTTTATGTTAGCATTCTCTTTGAGTGGTATCGGCTCTGGAAATCTCCTCTCGCATATCACCCATCATAAGAGTTGAAATTGTTCGGTACTCAAAAGAAATTTAGTATCTCACTGTCATGAAAATGCACACGCACGTTTCTAATAGTGTCGCCACTAGACATTGTTTTTTACTTCAAAAATTTTTCATTGTCAGCATTCAATGCTACAATAACACTATCACGTACACACACCTTCTTAAAATATTTTACATTCACTTTCTTTAAATATGATTTAAGTGTTTATCCTTCCAGTGCACAATCAATATTCATCGTAAATATACACCAAACAATCTACCGTCGATAACCAGCCATAGAGTACCACGGGGGAGACCGCATGAAAAAAAATACAAAAACCATGTCATCAAAGATTACATGTCATTTTAACAAAAGAAAAAAATTGAAAAATATTTAAGTTAAAAAGTTGGGGGATATTGCAGCCCTCTAGAAGGTGTCATGGGGTCCCGGAGGGGTGGGCATGGAGGGGTGGGCATTCCTTCATCATTAGGAGTCCCCACTTCAAATCCTATACCAGTCAAATATTTCTAAAATCATTGGAAACTGCTTAGCCATCATCTTAAATCATTACACAATCCGTTTCGCAAAAGCACGAAAAAAGGTAGAACCGCCTTTTCCATGGTTTGTCCAGAGTTCATTGTTCCTCAACAGTGCCCTAGAAAATAGACATTAACGGTTTTATTCAGATTTCAATGGTCTTGCAGTACACCATTAGAACCGCCTTGTCCGGACTTGTTAAGAGTTCTTTGTTCCTCAAGAGTGTCTTCGGAAATCGTCATTAGCGTGTTTCTTCAAAGTTTATTACTTCCAAGTACCTTAGGGAATGATCTACAAGTAACTTAAGGGTAGAAAAATTGGTTGCACGAGAGTTTCTTGCTCTTTCGAGTACTTCAGGGAATGACCTAAAAGTAACTCAAGGCTAGCAAAATCGATTGCGCAAGAGTTCATTGCTCCCCCAAGTACCTTAGGGCTAAATCATTACACAAATAACACTCAAGACTAGAGAAATCAGTTGCGCAAGAGTTCGATTGCGCAAGAGTTCATTACTCCTTTGCATTGATGACTCCAACCACTCTAATCCATTCGAAACAATGATACGTAACACCAGATGGCTCGCAAGGGGCCACTTCCTTTCTGTGAAGGGGGAGGCGAGGGTATACCGGCCACGTCATCCAGATGACGCTGCAGGGGGCTACTCACTCTCTTAGGGAATCACCGTTAAACCTTCTTCGTGATTAAACCAGTAAGGAAGAAAAAAGTAGAGGCTATAGGGCCGGCAGTACTCAGACGACGCCTTCTACTGGTTACTTTTCGACCGAGTCGCTGCTTACTTACAGTTTGTTACCATGAACTGTTTGAAAATTTACCTCAAGATAGAAAAATAATGCCTGAGTTTTTTTTTTCTGTGGGTTTTACCTAGACATGATAATCCCGGGATAATAGATACACAAAGCATAGGTACGGTAATCGCAAAAATAGCGTTATTTCATAAATTTTCTGAAGAGGGGCCCTGAGACGAGAAAAAATTATTTTCAGGGGACAAAACTCTTAATTTTCCAAAAGGATAGGCACGTGAGTGGGAGGGAAGACACTTCTAGCCCCTATCCGGCAAAAATCTTGAATTATTTGATTTGATGGAATTGATTATATTCCTATACATTTTCCTCGATTTTGGCACTTTTTCAAGGTTTCTAATCCCCCCCCCCAAAAAAAAACAACAAAACTCTGCGCATGGATTTGTCAATAATAACCAGTTCTTCCAACACAAATTAAGCTAGAATTCCCTGCTTCCATCTATAGTCATATTTTAAAACTCTTCTTATATTTCACTTGGCTCCAAGTCTTGTAAATCTCAGAATATAATTTTAGGCTAATCTACGTACTTTATACTAATAATTATTACCGAATACTAGCAGCTACTGTCTATCAAATTTCACTGAAAGACCACGTATAGCTATGCTTCAAAAAGATAATAGCCATACCCTTTACGCTTAGATGTCTTCTCTGAAGACAACCAAAGCCAAAGCATTACCTTTAAAAGGGTATTAAATACAAAAAAACAAGTTTTTTCAACTGAAAGTAAGGAGTGACATCAAAACTTAAAACGCACAGAAATTACTTCGTATATGAAAGAGGCTGCTTCCTCATCAACGCCCCGCTCTTTACGCTAAAGTTTTTTACTGTTTTAGAAAGAAGAATTGAGAGAAAGAGTCAAACTTTAGCGTAAAGAGCGGGGCGTTGATGAGGAAGCAGCCTCTTTCATATACGAAGTAATTTCTGTGCGTCTTAAGTTTTGATGTCACTCCTTACTTTCAGTTGAAAAAACTTGTTTTTTTGTATTTAATTTCTGAACGTTTTTGAATCAATGCATGTTTTGATTTTGGCTCTCCGCAAAGGAATAATCAAAACGAAATTTGAATATTTTTTTTTTTTGGGGGGGGGCTAAATGGCTTTCTCATAATTTTGATCGAATGATTTTGAGAAAAAAAGAGCGGGGGCGAAGCCTAGTTGCCCTCCGATTTTTTGGTTAATTAAAAAGGCAACTAGAACTTTTAATTTTTTACGAATCTTTTTATTGGTAAAAGATTTAGGTAGCTTATAAATTAGCTTACGTAAAGAACTTTTGTATTCTCATGTTTTTATTACATATATGAGGGGATTCGCCCCATCGTCAGTACCTCACTCTTTACACTAAAGCTTAAATTTTATCCCAATTCATTAAGAATGACCCCTGAATCACAAAAGCCGTAGAATAAATAGTTGAAATTACTAAAAATACTTTAGCGTAAAGAGCTAGGTATCATAAGGAGGTGAGCCCCTTATATGGGTAATAATTTCTGTTTGTTTTAAGTTTTATTGCTGTTCCTTACTTCCAGCTGAAAAAGCTTTTTCACATTTATTTTTTATTTTTTTTTAAATAATGCTAGTAAATCCTGCTCTCCCTTCATGGAAGTTTTCTTTTCCCATGACAAATCCTCGATGGAAAGTTCTCCCAGCATATCCCCCTCTTCTCAACCCCTCCCCCCAACCAAAAAAATCCTCCTGAAAACGCCTGTATACTTCCCAATAACCATTACTATATGTAAGCACAGGTCAAAGTTTGTAACTTGTTGCCCCTCCCACGGGGACTGTGGGGGAGTAAGTCGTCCCCAAAGACATAGTTATAAGGTTTTTCGACTACGTTGAATAAAATGGCTATCTCAGAATTTTGATCCGTTGACTTTGGGAGAATAATTAGCGTGGGAGGGGGCCTAGGTGCCCTCCAATTTTTTTGGTCACTTAAAAAGGGCACTAGAACTTTTCATTTCCGTTAGAATGAGCCCTCTTGCAACATTCTAGGACAACTGGGTCGATACGATCACCCCTGGGGAAAAAAAAAACAAACAAAAAAACAAAAAAACAAATAAACACGCATCCGTGATCTGCCTTCTGGCAAAAAATGCAAAATTCCACATTTTTGTAGATAGGAGCTCGAAACTTCTACAATAGGGTTCTCTGATACGCTGAATCTGATGGTGTGATTTTCGTTAAGATTCTATGACTTTTAGGGGGTGTTTCCCCCTATTTTCTAAAATAACGCAAATTTTCTCAGGCTCGTAACTTTGATGGGTAAGACTAAACTTGATGAAACTTATATATTTAAAACCAGCATTAAAATGCGATTCTTTTGATATAGCTATTGGTATCAAAATTCCATTTTTTAGAGTTTTGGTTACTATTGAGCCGGGTCGCTCCTTACTACAATTTCGTTACCACGAACTGTTTGATTTGATTTAATTTAAGTACGATGAGTTGAACAGATGAAACTAGTCAAAATAGATTGTAAAACAATACTAGGAAGATTAACTTACCGCGCTGCGTTTCAGAAGTCCCCCCAAAACAAGAAAAGTTTTCACCTTATAAAGAAACAATTAACAAGAAGAGAAATTTTACTTTTTGTGGGTACTTGTCTTAATGCTAATTCAAAAGTCAGTTTAAGCATCTAATAATTGAATCAGAAGTGAGAAAAAATGAGGCGTTGTTAAGGAAGCATTTGAGCAGCCATGAGGAGGCATTTGAGCAGCCATGAGGAGGCATTTGAGCAGCCATGAGAGGATATCTTCTATTGTGGATAAGATGAACATTTGTATGCTTCTTAAATCCTGCGTTTTCGAAATTTTGTTTCAGATTCATTGAGCTGTCTTCTATCCTCGGCGCTTAACCATTAGACAGCTGAGCGCGTGTTTTTCTACTTTTGGAAGGGGTTTTAACCAGAGGCGCCATTTGGGCCAAATCTTGGGGTGGGCATGGGGCATTTGATGGAACTTGAGACTTTTATTTTGAATCTTACCTACTTTCAAAGTTTACAATGATTAATAGCAAATAGCATAATTACCCCAAGGGTCGTCAGGTAATTATGCTCTTTGGCTAATAGGCATGCAGTTAGTTCAGATCATTTGAACAGAATGGATTATGTTGGACATAATGGATAATTATGGCCAGAAAAGGGACCTTTGTGGTGGATGCTTGGCCCCCCTGGAAAATCTGGGGTGGGCATTTGCCCACCCCTGACCCCCCCCCCCCCAAATGGCGCCTCTGGTTTTAACAATAGCTTCATTCCAGTAACCCCTCCCAAGAGACCAAGAACTAGCCCTAACTCATGAGACTTCTTACGAATTTTACCATAATTTCTGAGAGGTTGCTCTCTATTAGAGATAATATACACTAGGTGGCACTTGGAAAGCGTTGTGGAACTGGGCCAAGCGTTTTGAGGAGAGTGCCAAGCGTTTATGCTACTGCGCTAAGCGTGGCAGAACGATGCCAAGTTTCACGGAACTGTCCATCACACGTAGCATTTTAAGATGTACACCAGGTAACGAGCAGGCAGCGCCCCTTGATAGTTTCTACTATTTGCTATATGAACCATCTTCAAATTTTTAAGTTCTGCAATTATCTTCCTTTAACTGTTTTGAGCTGGAATATAATTGAGAAAAGTCACAGCCAAATGATGTTTTTTATTATTCTAGTGGCCAAATAATTTAGTCGCTTGAAAATTTATATGCTTAATCTTGGCATTTACCAATTCCAGTCACTTATATTCAATATTACTTTGTCTGTCATTATTGAGTATACACCTTTTCTTTTATTATGTTTGGTATTCCTATCAAACAGTTCGTGGTAACGAACTGTAGTAAGGAGCGACCCGGCTCAATAGTAACCAAAACTCCAAAAAGAGGAATTTTGACACCAATAGCTACATCAAAAGAATCGCATTTTAATGCTGATTTTAAATATATAAGTTTCATCAAGTTTAGTCTTACCCATCAAAAGTTACGAGCCTGAGAAAATTTGCCTTATTTTAGAAAATAGGGAGAAACACCCCCTAAAAGTCTTAGAATCTTAACGAAAATCACACCATCAGATTCAGCTTATCAGAGAACCCTGTTGTAGAAGTTTCAAACTCCTATCTACAACAATGTGGAATTTGGTATTTTTTGCCAGAAGGCAGATCACGGATGCGTGTTTATTTGTTTGTTCGTTTTTTGTTTTTTTTGCCCAGGGGTGATCGTAACGACCCAGTGGTCCTCGAAACTTGCGAGAGGGCTCATTCTAAAAGAAATGAAAAGTTCTAGTGCCCTTTTTAAGTGACCAGAAAAATTGGAGGGCACCTAGGCCTCCTCCCACGCTAATTATTTTCCCAAAGTCAACAGATCAAAATTCTGAGATAGCCATTTTATTCATCGTAGTCGAAAAACCTTATAACTATGTCTTTGGGGACGACTTACTCCCCCACAGTCCCCGTGGAGGGGCTACAAGTTACAAACTTTGACCAGTGCTTAGATATAGTAATAATGGTTATTGGGAAGTGTACGGACGTTTTCAGGGGGATTTTTTGGTTGGGGCAGGAGTTGACAAGAGGGGGATATGTTGGGGGAACTTTCCATCAAGGAATCTCTCATGGGGGAAGAAAATTACTTCGTATATGAAAATTACTTCTTATATGAAAGGGACTGCTTCCTCATCAACGCCCCGCTCTTTACGCTAAAGTTTTTTTTACTGTTTTAAAAAGCAGAGTTTAGAGGAAGAGTCAAACGTTAGCGTAAAGAGCGGGGCGTTGATGAGGAAGCAGTCCCTTTCATATACGAAGTAATTTCTGTTCGTTTTAAATTTTAATGTCGTTAATAAAAAAACTTGTTTCTTTTATTTAGTATTATTCAGAACACACTCGAAAAGTTTGTTGAATGTAAGATCTTTGAAAACTGGTTTCATATCCACAAAGACAAATGACAGGTAACAGAATGCATTGGACTTGTATAATTTGGGCTATATGTCTGCGCATTAGGGATGGGTGGGGGGTAAGGTTAATCTACCCCTCCCACTATTGTGCAAATACATACCCCGAATTATTTTATTATATAAACTAAAGTATTATATTTTCAACATATTTTGGTATATGTTAGGATTAACCTAATTTCACTTATCAAGTGTGTTCTGAATAATACAGGAGTACATTGTTTTTTTTTCTAAACTATTACCTTTAATTGTTATTGCCTGTACTTATCCTTTATTAACATAATAAACTTAGACGTAATAAAATTCAGGTATCATCTTCGAGTAACCAAACAGTGCCTAGTACGAAACTAGTAGTAATTATTTCCATCTACGTATATTTGCACTGATAATAATTGATCTATTTGTATTCATGCATTTTATAAGATAGTAATCAAGAGGACGAAAATGTTGAGTAATTTTGTTCTTTGACATAATAGACATAACTTATACCAATCAATGTACTTTTCTGCCGAAGATGTTTTGGCAAGGACGTTTAATAACCCACTGAAGGCATTAACAAAAAACTAGTTTATCAGCATTATATATAGCACTAGAGGTTATGCTACCTTTGGTAGCATCAACACTTGAAGATAAATATGTAAATCAAGTATTTCTAAACTTCAATGAATATGCAATCATTTGTATTCACGCTACATATTCAGCTGCTATTTTAAGACTTGGGAAAATAATTTTCCTGAGGTTTAATAGCAGGCCTTTTCTTCGATCAATTGCTCGTCAACTTCATTCCCATCACATATCGCTCGTAGATTAGACAACAATCCTCTTTGTTAGTTAAGGGCAGAGCCAGAGGCCAGGATTTTCATAGGATTTAGAGTGGTTTTCTAGGCACATCACATAGAGACCAAACAGTGTGTAAGATTAGAAAAGCATTTAAAGATGTACTAGCTTTAGGAGGCAGAACTTAAAAAATCAAAAAATACGTGGTAATAAACCGCAATTGTGGAGCGACTCGACCCAAAAATAACCGAAATTATAACAACTGATACGTCCAACTAGCCCCCCTCCCACGCCCGTTTTTCCAAATACATATGAAACAATTTGTGAGGTCGCCATTGGTTTCAGTATAGTATTTAACTAATAACTGTGCTTTTGGGGTAATAAGCCCCTGAGAAAAGGGCTGTAAGTTGTGCGATTTGTCCATTGCTTACATGTACTATTTGTTACTGGGAAACAAACAGCATTTTTCTTGGGTGGTAAAATTTCTGCAGGGCGTTTTATCCATAATAAAAATTTTCCGAGGGAACGATAATTTTCAAGGGAAAATGTTACTCAAGGGGAAGGAGATAGGAAAGGGGGAAACGACTAGAAAATATTTCGTTTATGAGGGTTGTCCCTTCTACAATACTCGGTCTTTGCGCGAAAGTTTGAATTTGTGTCACAATTATTTGGGGGAAAATACCCAAACACAAGGGCTGTTGAATTTGCATGATAAGTATTTTACAGAACTTGAAAGACTTGAGCTTAAAAAACGAGGGTTAAGTGAGGGACATCCCCAAACAAAGGGAATAATTTCTGTTAGTTTTCAGTTTTAAAGTCGCTCCTTACTTTTCAGTTGAAAATATTTGTTGTTTATTTACTTAATTATCCATAAGAAATCTTTAAATTCATTTAAACCTTTTAAAGAAATTACACAGTTTAAAGAAATGTGACGCAAAAAGAGAAGCAAGGTAAAATATTAATACTATATGAAACATTTCGTAGAAAAGAGTAAATAGTCGTAGAAGATAGTAAATAAAAGAAGGATATACTAGAAAGCAACAAAAAAACTATCATTTTTTCCTTTTCTCGTGAAGGAAATCATGGCACCAGGCAGCTAAAAAATTAAGGCCTGATATGCCAATGTCCAATCATTTACATATGTGTTCTCCCTAGAGTTGTGTCTATTGAACTTTCTTTCAAAAAATCAACATGGGGGGGTTCCAAACATAAAATCACACAGGAGAACATTTGACATGAAGGTGCAGCGTCTTGCAAAGCTGGACGCGACACGTTATAACAACGTGATAAAAACGTAACAGCGTAACAACGTTTACGTTATAACAACGGTTATGTTTCCATTATTTTCATGGTATGCTAGTAACTCCATTTAGAATGTTTATTCAAAAGTCAAAGATGCAAGAACAGGAATTTTTAGACATAGACACATCTACCCAGATCACAGGGTGTGTACTAGACTCTGAAATAGGTGGATAAGGTTTTTACCAAAGTCTGAGAGAGATGAACCGGATCCATTACAGAGTTAGAGACATATGAAGTGGGAATTTATCAAGATTCAGATACAGGTGGGTGGGAATTTTCCAAAAATTAGACACGTAATATTTTCCTAAAAAATCGGACGAAACGTTACACTTCCGTTCTGAATTATCCTAAAGAAGAAAAGAGTTCATCTTCTTAAAGTTCAATTTTAAATTTTAAGTTCAAAAATTTAATATTATATGCACATTTGAAACCGTGTAGTAACAAAAACTAAGAAGCTTTATTGCCCAGACCTAACCTTCCTTTGAACTTGTTAATTTCTTACTTGACGTTTCATTTCTTCTATTTCCTCTGATTAGCAGCGTCAAGACTTATCAAGGTATATAATTATTTGTTACTGAAGTGTCCTCGTTGAATATAACAGTAAAACACAGCTCGAATTTTCTTACTTTTAATTTCTGGAACTTCTATTGTGTTTCTCAACAAAAATTATTTTCTAATCGCTTATAATATAGAAATACAAGTGGTACTTTTTGTTCCAAATATATCTAATTTACGCAAAGCAGCTCATTAAAAAATAGAGTGCCCCTCCCCCACCGAAACATACTCTGCTGACCCTCCTTCCTAAAAAATTAGGAACGTAAATTCTTCAAAGAGCGTAGCATCTCGCGACACCAAATTTATTTATCTTTATGTCTTTTTAATATAATTTAACCAAAAAAGCGGTGAGAGACCACACAATTATACCCAATGCAATTGTATTTCTCTAATCCTTTAAAACCTGGCTTACTTAATACAAACTGGCTTCTCCTCCCCCCCCCCCCCCTTTGCTGAGTCCACGACTACGAATGCAACTTACATCAAAACCTCTTATACTGTGGTAGGACCTTCTTCTTATCCGATCCAAGACCACCGTTCCATTTTTGGGATCCAATCCCAACTTAAGTGTATCAGTTACTCCCTTCGCATAAACCATAACAGCATCATAAATATGGGCAGCAAAAATTGGAACCTAAAGAAAAGAAGTCGAACATTACACGATGTTGAACGAACTTTCCTTGTTACTGATCTGCGTAGAATACCAGTGAGCATATTTCTAGGAGATCGATCTCAAATTTGGATTTTAGAACAAGCTTTCCAGATAAATAGGGCCGTTGCTACAAAAAAGAAAGAGGAAAAAAAACAGTATACAATGTATTATTTATGAGAGTGCCTCTTACAGCGGTAATCAAATCGTTGATTTTGAAGCGTTTTTTTTAAAGAAAAGCTGACATTTGGAAAGCTTTAAACATACGGAGAGATGACTGTTTTTGACCTCTTCTATAAACAGACATTCTACGAAACATAGAAACATCCATTAATACAAATGTGAAAAAGAAAGCAACTACAATTGCCAATGTAAAGACTTCTCGTCCAAAAAAGAATTTCACAAAACAAATCACAAGAATTTTACAAAAAAGAACCAATCAGTTTTTGTGTTCATTTTATTAGCTCAAAATTGACCGAGCAAGAACTCGTAAAATAAGGCAAGGATGTTGAGACTCCCTTTTTGACCTACACTTAAGGAAAAATAATAATAAATATATTTGAGAATCCACCTAATACATCAATCGTGCACTGACTGAACAAAGAGGGGAAAAGAAAGGAAAGCAAAGAACTGAGAATAAATTGAAAAGGCACACAAAAATAAAGCACGTTTAAAAGAATCACAAATAAAAACACAGTTATTTCTTTAAAAAAGAAAGACAGACAGAGAAAGAAACATAAATACATACAAGCAAATTTGCCCATTCCTGCCTAATAAGTAAGGGTTAGTTTTTCGACGGCTATTAAGGTGGATCTCCGAGGTTTGAAGCCAATGCTATTTTCCTATAGCAGTGAAATGCGTTTTAACAGCAGACACGAGCAGATTCTTTGATGAAAAAATTATTGTGGCTTCATTGAAAGCTTTAACATGAATAGGCCGAACAAATTCGCATTTTTATTCTTTAGAGCTTCATAAAAAATTAATTAGTGGGGACACCTCTAATTTTTAAAAGTAGAAATAAAATTACTTTTAGAAGATGTAGAGAATTGTAAAGTAGCCTCTCGATTTGCCACAAGATTTCAAAATTTTTGGCCGGGAATTTTTTTTTTTATTATCATCAGTTTCCTTTAAAATTTGCTATTCAAGATATCCTTCCTTTACTATTTAAAAGAGTTGTACTAATTATACAGCCTTGATATTTGTGTCATTTTGTAGATCTTATACTGATTAATAATCCCAAAGATTATTAAGTTTGTAGTTATAAGAGATGATTTTTAGCAATAATTCTTAGTATTCAAGATTTTCTCCTTTCTCATTGGCTTAAGCACTCCTTAAGGGGTTTGCCAGAATATCATTAAGAATGTTGACATCTTCTTATTATTACGACCAGATTTAAAAGGAAGTTGAAAACATGTATAATTGGCAACAACACCTTGAGGCAATATCATTTTTAACACCTCATACGAATGGGAATTTGTTAGGTTACACAGCTGTTACAAAGCAGATAAAATTATTGGCCTTTAAAAGTAAAGAAACACCGATTGTAGGCCTATAAAATGTATGAACATTATTTTTAAAAAGAACATCATTCTTAAAAACATATCATTTTAAACATTATTGGCCTTTAAAAGTAAAAGAAACACCGATTGTAGACCTATAAAATGTATGAACATTATTTTTAAAAAGAACATTATTCTTAAAAACAAATCATTTTAAACATTATTGGCCTTTAAAAGTAAAGAAACACCGATTGTAGACCTATAAAATGTATGAACGTTATTTTTAAAAAGAACATTATTCTTAAAAAGAACATTATTCTTAAAAACACATCATTTTAAACATTATTGGCCTTGAAAAGTAAAGAAACACCGATTGTACGCCTATAAAGTGTATGTACTTTATTTTTAAAAAGAACAATATTCTTAAAGACACATTATTTTAAACATTATTGGCCTTTAAAAGTAAAGAAACACTGATTGTAGGCCTTTAAAATGTATGAACATTATTTTTAAAAAGAAAGTTATTCTTAAAAAGAACATTATTCTTAAAAACACATTATTTTAAACATTATCGGCCTTTAAAGATAAAGAAATAGCGATTTTAGGCCTATAAAATGTATGAATATTATTTTAAAAAAAGAACGTTATTCTTTAAAACACATTATTTTAAACATTATTGGCTCTTAAAAGTAAAGAAACGCCTATAAAATATACGAACATTATTTTTTTTATCTAAAGTTGTAGGATATTCGTCCATTTTAGTTCCACGGGATCTCATTTTATTCCCAATAGTGCCGTATCTTAGAATATTTTGGTTTTCCCCCAACATCTCATATAGTTGACGATTTATAGGCTCGTTCATAAATGACTGATTACCCCGGTTTGGAACCGCGGTAATCATATACTTTGCTTTACGGAGTTAAAGTCAAATGTTCCTGAAGGTACATAATAAACATTGGGCAATCTTGCCCTGGGGTCATAAATACAGGTAAGGGAGGAAGGAAACCTCTTAGGGGTATTTAATAAATTTTTGAATCTACTTATATTTATATACTACTAGCTGTTGGGGTGGCGCTTCGCGCCACCCCAACACCTAGTTGGTGGGGCGCTTCGCGCCCCCCCAAGCCCCCCCGCGCGCATAAGTCGTTACGCGCCATATTAGTTACGCGCCATTGTAGTTGTGTCCCTGTGTCCCACCTGTGAATACAGATAGATTTATATATGTGTTTCAAACTACGTAAAAATTGCGAATATACAACATTTTTGGCTTTCCCACTACTGGAAGCTTTCCGTTTCCAATTGCCAGCAATTGATCTGAAAATGTTTGACCAGAATCATCGTTTTGCAATCGGACACGCATATTTGTAGTTAATTTTAATATTTTTACGTGTGCCCATAAATTATAATTTTTCAGGCAAGCATTCATTTCGTCTGCAGGAGTTAAACTACGTAAAAATTGCGAATATACAACATTCTTGGCTTTCCCATTGCCTGTGCATATACAAAGCCGTATGCACTAATAATGACGTCATATGCAAACGCTCTTTTTACAAACAAACAAACATGCATACACACAACTCGTTTTTATATAGATAGATAGATAGATGGATACAATACAAATTAACTGCGTAAAACTTGCGAATATACAACATTCTTCGCTGTCCAATTGTCGCTGCATATAAATAGATTGTCAGGTTTACCGACCCTCGAACATGCAACGTACAATTGTCCGTGGGAAAAACAATCAGTATTAAGATCTATACCACATTTTTCTAATGATTGACCTTGAGCTTTGTTAATGGTGATTGCAAATGCTAATCGAATTGGGAATCGCAATCTTTTAAATTGAAAAGGCAGATCCGTTGGAATCATGGGAATGCGAGGAATAAGAACAGCCTTACCCTCAAAAGGCCCTGTCAAGATTGTCGTCTCTATTAGGCTTTCCATTGTTTTTTTTACGGCAAGTCGCGTGCCATTGCAAAGCTTTGGTGGGTTGATATTTCTTAAAAGTATTATTGGTACGCCTATTTTTAGTTGTAGCACGTGTGGTGGAAACCCTGAAAATATATGGAATTTAAAAATTCAGATGGATAATTAACCGCTTCATTTGGTTCCAAAACTGTGTCGACTGACTTGCAAAGGACTGCCTGGTCTCGAATCTTGGTCAAAACAATATTGTTGATTTCGTGGACGTCTATATTTTTGGGTGCGAGAATCGCTCTTTCACTTAGCCATTTATTATTTTTATAATTTTTTAGAATGTTCGGAAATACTTTTTCAATCAATTCATTTTTGGAAGTCACTAAACTACAGAAATCAGCAGGTAGTTGTATACGTCCTGAAATTGAGTCTATCGTATCATAAATGTCTTTTTGTTCCGACGTTAACTTGTAAATGTTATTTTGTACATACGACAATAGATCACTCGTACTGTAACTTTGTTCACGATCCAATTCTACACATGTCGAAACAGCAGCGATACGGTTAGGTGAAGGCATTCCCAAATCCTGAAGAGGTTTGTTTGCCATACGTACGCACAAATCTTCTATAATAACTAAAGTGTCGTTATAAATTTCTGATGTAAAATCAAAAGTCATTTCTGACGTCTCTAACTGTTTTCGATGGAGTATATCTTCGGACATTTTTGACTTATATTTTTCCCATAACTCTGTAGGAGCTGATGGAGAGCAAGTGTACGAATTTGACTTGGGGTTGACGTTTCGCACGCGTCATTGATGCAGTTATCCCAGTGTTGGTCATTCTCCAATAAATTCAGAGCTTGGCATGCACTACGGTAAGTGTCATGTATAGTACCGTTTACAGTTCTCAAATACTCAAAGGATGTCGGACCGGGTACATTCACCAAAAGCAGGCGTAGAAAGAAGCATTCATGTTGATTGGGGTGAACGGTGTAGAGTCTTCCTATCGTGGTATCTTTGAAGATGGTAGGTTGGCCGTAAACCCACTGGTTATCTACTTCGATGGTGGTACCGTTGCCATTGTAGGTTTTTCAGTCATTTTACAATTAGAAATTTCTCTTTCAACGGTCTTCTTACAATTAAAAATTTGTCTTTGAACGATATTCTTAAATACCTGTGTCCTGGTCGTCATTTATATTCCCTGTGTCCCTGTATCCCAGTCTGTAATTTTTCTTTTTTCAGTTTTCTTTTTCTTCTTTATTTTTCAGCTTCACTATGAAATACATATCGCCGAACCTTTGTTTTTTTAACTAAAATCTGGTAGTCATTGATGACCTTATCCAAGTCAAAATCCCAAACCCAATCATCATCGCTATCAATTTTAGTTTTAATATGTTTTGACTCTCGCTGTCCAGGTGGATCTTCATCTAACTGCGCGGTTTTGCGTTCTTTAGCCTCAAGTCTGTTTCCTTGCTGTTCTTTTGATTCCTCGGCACGCTTTCTTTTCTGACTTTCTCTATCAGCAGCAAGTTTTTTGGCATAGACTCTTTGAGCATCTTCATCAGTCATTGTAAACTTAAACATTAATAGAATTCTACGCGAACATATGTCTTATATAACTTGAATGACGTCACCTTTAAAGCAAAAATGATGGCAACTAATTTCATGACGTCAGCCGAAACATGACGTCACCTGATCCACGATCCACAGACAACTTATTTTTATATATATAGATTCGTCAAAAACAAGAGCTAAGAGCTCATATGGCACTTGTGACGAGCTCAAGAGGAGCCAAGAGCCAAGAGCTCATGTGATATGAGCTCTAGTAAAATTCTAAGAATCAATAGCTTGCTTTAAGAGAAAAATCAAAGGCTTAATGCCGGTCGGGATTTAAAACAAGAGCTCTGAGACACGAGGTCCTTCTAAATATCAAAATTCATTAAGATCCGATCGCCCATTTGTAAGTTAAAAATACCTCAATTTTTCTAATTTTTCCTCTCCCTTCAGCCCCCAAGATGGTCAAATCGGGGAAAACAACTGTAAAGAGTCAATTAGTGCAGCTCCCTGACATGCCTACCAATTTTCATCGTCCTAGCACGTCCGGAAGCGCCAAAATCACCAAAGCACTGAACCACACCACCTAAGTCCCCCAAGGAAAGCGGATCCAGTCCGGTTACGTCAATTACGTATCTACGGCGTTTATAAGCGTTTTCTAAGTTTTCTGTTTTCCCCCTCCAACTCCCCCCCCCCCAATGTCAATAGATCTGGTCGGTATTTAAAAGAAGAGCTTTGAGACATGAGTTTTTTTTAATTATCAGATTTTATTAAGATCCGGTCACCCATTCTTAAGTTAAAAACACTTCAATTTATCTAATTTTTCCAAATTAACAACTTCCAGCTCCCCCAAAGAGAACGGATCTATACCAATAATGTCAATCTCGTATCTAAAGCTTGTGCTTATTCTTCCCATCAAGTTTCATTTCGATCTCTCCACTCTAAGCGTTTTCCAAGATTTTCGGTTTCCAAGGTTTCTGTTTTTCCCTCCAACCCTCTATGTCCTTGGATCCAATTCGAATTGAAAATGGATTATCTGAGACATAAGATTCTTCTATATATTAAGTTTCATTAAGATCCTATCTCCCATTTGTAAGATACCTTGATTTTCACGTTTTCCAAGAATTCCGGTTCCCCCCTCCAGCCCCCTTCAATGTCATCGGATCTGGTCGGGATTTAAAATGAGAGTTTTAAAGCACAAGATCCTTCTAGATATCAAATTTCATTAAGATCTGAACACCCGTTCGGAAGTTACAAATACCTCATTTTTTATAATTTTACCGAATTACTCCCCCCCCCACTCCACCAAAGAGAGCAGATCCGAGCCGGTTATGTCAGTCACCTATCTTGGACGTGTGCTTATTCGTTCCACCAAGTTTCATCCTGATCTCTCCGCTTTAAGCGTTTTCCAATATACCCCCCCCCCCTAATGACACTGGATCTGGTAGGGATTTAAAATGGGAGATCTGGGTTTCGAGGTCCTTCTAAATACGAAATTTTATTCAGGTACGATCGCTCTTTCATAAGTTAAAACACCTAATTTTGTGTATTTTTTTTAGAATTAACCCTCCCCCTCCCCCCAACTCCCCTAAAGAGAGCAGATCCGTTCCGGCTATGTCAATCCCGTTTCTAGGACTTGTGCTTATTTTTACCATCAAGTTTCATCACGACCCCTATACTCTAAGCGTTTTCTGAGACATGCTATCCTTGGAAATATCAAATTTCAATAAGGTCCAATCTCTCCTTCGTAAGTTGAAAATACCTTATTTTTTTATTTTTCAGAATTAACCCTCCTCCTCCCAACTCTCCCGAAGAGAGCAGATCCGTTCCAGTTGCGTCAATCTCATATCTAGGACTTACGATGGTTTTTACCACCAAGTTTCATTCCGATCCCCCCACTCTATACGTTTCCCATAATTTTTGGTTCCCCCTTCCAGTTTCCCCCCAATATCACCGGATCCGTTCGGAATTTAAAATAAGAGCTATGAGACACGATATCCTTCCAAACATCAAATTTCATTGATATCTGATGACTCTTTCCTAAGTTAAAAATACCTCATTTTTTCTAATTTGTCGGAATTAACCCTTCCCCCCCAACTCCCCCAAAGAGAGTGGATCCATCCAGTTACGTCAATCACGTATCTACGATATTTGCTTATTTTACCCACCAAGTTTTATCCCGATATCTTCACTCTAATCATTTTCCAAGATTTTTGGTTTCCCCCTCCGCCTCTGGCCACTGTCACCAGATCTTGTCAGGGTTTGTAACAAGAGTGCTGAAGCACAAGATCCTTCTAAATATAAAGTTTCATTAAGATCTTATCACCCGTCCATAAATTACAAATACCTCATTTTTCTAATTTTTCCAAGTTACCCTCCCCCCAACTCTCCCAAAGAGTGCGGATCTGGTCCAGTTATGGCGGTTACGTATCTTGGATGTGTGCTTATTCTTCCCACCAAATTTCATCCTGACCTCTTCACTCTGAGCGTTTTCCAAGACTTCTGGTCCCACCCCCACAACTCCCCCCAATGAAACTGGATTCAGACAGATCTAAAATAAAAGATCTGAGTTGCAAGATCCTTCTAAATATGAGATTTCATTAAGATTCGATCACTCCTTCGTAACTTAAAAATACCTCATTTTTTCGAATTAACCGTCCCTCCACTCCCCCCTACAGACGGTCGAGTCGGATAAATGATTATTTCTAATTTAATCTTGTCAGGTACAGATTTTTCTCATTTTTCACAATTAACCCCCCTCCCTACTTCTCCAAAGAGAGCGGACCCATTCCGAATATGTCAATCACGTATCTAGGATTTGTTCTCATTTTTTCCACCAAGTTTCAAACCGGTCTTTTTTTCTGAATTAACCGTCTCCCCACTCCCCACAGATGATCGAATTGGGAAAACGACTATTTCTAATTTAATCTAGTCTGGTTCCTGATACGCCTGCCAAATTTCATCGTCCTAGCTTATCTGGAAGTGACTAAACTAGCAAAACAGGGAAAGACAGACAGACAGACTGACAGAATTTACGATCACTATATGTCACTTTGTAAATACAAAGTGCCACAAAAACTTACTAATACCACAGAAATTTACGAAACTTTTTCTAAGACCTTTTAAGCCCTGGAAGCAAGAGATAAATTAGGGTCTAACTCGGTGTCTTCAAGTATCGCCCTGATTTACGAACAATTAGCTACAACTGAAGCCCAGCTGGAGAAAATAAGAAGTCATCTGCTGGAAAATATAACCAATCAAACAGTTCGTGGTAACGAACTGTAGTAAGGAGCGACCCGGCTCAATAGTAACCGAAACTCTAAAAAATGGAATTTTGATACCAATAGTTACATCAAAAGAATCGCATTTTAATGCTGATTTTAAATATATAAGTTTCATCAGGATCAGTTATACCCACCAAAGTTACGAGCCTGAGAAAATTTGCCTCCTTTTAGAAAATAGGGGTAAATCCCCTAAAAGTCATACAATCTTAACACCATCAGATTCAGCGCATCAAAGAACCATAGAGTAGAAGTTTCAAGCTCATATCTACAAAAATGTGAAATTTCGCATTTTTTTTTGCCAGAAGACAGATCACGGATGCGTGTTTATTTGTTTTTTTTTTTGTTTGTTTTTTTTTCCTTTTTTTTCCAGAGGTGATCTTATCGACTGAGTGGTCCTAGAATGTCGCAAGAAGGCTAATTCTTATGGAAATTAAAAGTTCTAGTGCCCTTTTTAAGTGACCAAAAAAATTGGAGGGCACCTACTCCCCCTCCCACACTCATTTTTTCCCAAAAGTCACCGGATCAAAATTCTGCGATAGCCATTCTATTCACCATCGTCGAAAAACCTAATAACTATGTATTTAGGGACGTCTCACTCCCCCGCAGTCCCCGTGGGAGGGGCTGCAAGTCACAAACTTTGACCTGTGTTTACATATTGCAATGGTTACTGGGAAGTGTACAGACGTTTTCAGGGGGATTTTTTTTGGTTTAGGGGGGATTTGAGGGGGGAGGGTTACATGGGAGGATATTTCCATGGAGAAATCTCTCATGGGGGAAGTGAATTTCAATTAAGGTGGCGCAGGATTTTTGAGCATTATTTGAAAAAACAATGAAAAAATAAATATGAAAAGTTTGTTTCTACTCAAAGTAAGGAGCAACATTAAAACTTAAAACGAACAAAAATTATTATGCATATCAGGGGTTTACCTTCTCGTTATACCTCACTCTTTACGCTAAAGTATTTTTAGTAATTTCAACTATTTATTCTACGGTCTTTGTGATTCAGAGGTCATTCTTAAGGAATTGGGACAAAATCTAAGCTTTAATGTAAAGAGCGAGGTATCGACCAGAGTTGAACCCCCTCATATACGCAATAAAAACATACGGATATAGAAGTTCGTTACGTAAGTTCATTCGTAAGTACGTATATTTTTTGCCAATGAAAACGTTTGTAAAAAATTAAAAGTTCTAGTTGCTTTTTTAAGTGATCAAAAACTTGGAGTGCAACTAGGCCTCATCCCTCGCTCCTTTTTCTCAAAATATTCCGATTAATTGCAATTAATTCATATGCAAATTTCGCTTTAATTATTATGTGCGGAGAGCCAAGATCAAAACATGCATCAATTCAAAAACGTCCAGAAATTAAATAAAAAAAAAAGCTTTTTTAAATGAAAGTAAGGAGCAACATTAAAGCTTAAAACGAACAGAAATTACTCCGCATATGAAAGGGGCTTTTCCTCCTCAACGCCCCACTCTTTACGCTAAAGTTTCTTACTGTTTTAAAAATAAAGTTAATAGAAAGAGTCAAACTTTAGCGTAAAGAGCAGGGCGTTAGGAGGAAAAGCCCCTATCATATACGGAGTAATTTCTGTTCGTTTTAAGTTTTAATGTTGCTCCTTACTTTCATTTACTTTCAGTTACTGAAAAGTTCAATGATCCAAATTCACTGAAAAAAGAAGGTACTGAACTGATAATCAGCCAGGTTTATGATTCAACCACGCTCGAGTTTAATCCATAGTTTGCAAAAATTGAGCAGGCTCTACTAGGTAGTCTGAGATTTCAAACTGAAAATTTGTAGGAGAGAATTGGTCGAATAGAAAAAAAGCTTGATAATTATGATCAAGAGTCCATGCTTGATAGCCTTGTATTTCATGGGTTAAAGTAGTTACCTGGTGTAGAAACTCATACGACGATATCTTATATTATAAATAGCAAAATGTATGTGCTGGGCCCTTTACTTTATTTAGTTTACGTGAACATGATGCACGTTTATCTAAAGGATACATATATTACTAACATTATTTCTAACAAAATTTGCAAAATCTGCAGATAATTTAATAGCTAAAGCTCATATTACTCTCAAAAGATTAGAGATGTTTACAAGTTTAAGTTTGTTGTGTGTGAATGTAAAGAAAAATTTTTACTGACATTCTGTGGAGTGGGTGATTCTGTTGATGTATTCAGTAAAGTTCTATTTGGTGAAAAACCTATTTTACAAGCTATATCACTGCGGTACCTCGGCTTCCATATTGATTCTAATCTATCGTAGAAGCATCATAGCGACATTATCTCCACCAAAGTTGCACTTGGAGTTGGCATCCTCAAAAGATTGAAGCATATTGTGCCGGAACATACTCTTCGCACGATATATTTTGCAATAATCTACCCATATATCATACGGATGTTTAGTCTGGAGAAGCAATTTTTATGTTAATTGCAAGCTAAATGGTTTTCTCATAGTTTTGATCGGACGATTTCGCTAAAAAAAAGGGGGTGGGAGAGGAGGCCTAGTTACCTCCCAATTTTTGGTTACTTAAAAATACAACTAGATTTGTTTTATTTTTTTATAAACGTTTTTGTTAGTAATATACATTCGTAATTTACGAATTAGCTTATGCAACGAACTTATATAATTGTATATTTTTATTGTGAGGGGGTTTGCCCCCTCGTCAAAACCTCGTTCTTTACAATAAAGCTTGAATTTTGTCCCAAATCTTTCAGAATGACCCTTGAATAACAAAGGCCGTAGAATAACTAGTTAGAGTTATATAAAATACTTTTTGCGTAAAGAGCAAGGTATTGTGGAAGAGATGAACCCCCTTATATAAGTAATATTTTATGTTCGTTTTAAGTTTTAATGTTGATCATTACTTCCAGTTGAAAAAAAAATAATTTTCTCATTGTCTTTTTGTAAATGATGCTAGAAAATCCTACGACCCCTTCATGGAAATTCTCTTCCCTCATGAAAAATTCCGGCATGGAAAGATCCTCCCACTCAACTTGCCCCCCCCCCCCCAACCCACCCTAAACCCAACACAAAAAAGTCCCCCCGAAACGTCTGTACACTACATAATTAACAACTATTATGTGTTAACAATGGTCAAAGTTTATAAGTTGCCGCCCCTCCCCCGGGAACTGTGGTGGATTTAGTCATCCCCAAAGACATAGTTATTAGGTTTTTGACTAAGTTAAACACAATGGCTATCTCAAAATTTTGATCCGGTGACCTTGGAGAAAAATGTGTGTTGGAGGGGGTCTCGGTGCCCTCCGATTTTTTGGTCACTTAAAAAGGACACTATAACTTTTAATTTACGTTAGAATGAACCATCTTGCGACATTCTAGGACAACTAGGTCGATACGATCACCCCTGAGGAAAAAAACAAAAAAAAAAACAAAAAAATACGCACCCGTTATCAAAAATACAAAATTCCACCATTTTTATGATAGGGGCTTGAAACTTCTACAGTAGGTTTCTCGGATATGCTGACTCTGATGGTGTGATTTTTTTAAGATTTTGTGACTTTTAGAGGGTATTTCCGCCTATTTTCTAAAATAAGGCACATTTTCTCAGGCTCGTAACTTTTGACCGGTAAGACTACACTTGATGAAACTTATATATTTAAAATTAGCATTAAAATGCAATTCTTTTGATGTAACTATTTATATCAAAACTTTGTTTTTTAGAGTTTTGGTCACTATTGAGCCTAGTCGCTTCTTACTACAGTTTGTTACCACGAACTGTTTGAAATAGTAACTTGTAAATGAATAAAAGTAATACATTCTACTATAACGTTGAGATAGAACTTACTAATGTCTCAGGTTTTCCCGTCCCTTTTTTGTTTTTGTATTTTTTTTCTGCCCATCGTGAAAATTCAAATGCTAAACTGTTATCTGACTTGTAATCAACCAAATTCAAATGGTCAGCTGTTACCAATTAGACATGTGAAAAATCTAAATTCCCTTTAAATCCGGTCTTAATGTTCAGGGAAAGTCAACAGTCTTTAGATATTCTGATACAACCCTCAAGGAGCAATTAAGCCAATGAGAAAGGAGGAAATCTCGTAGCGTATTTCAATGTTATTGGAAATAGAATTTGCTTTCAACATAGGAGATTGACCTTAAGTCTTCCACATAGCTGAATCTGGTACAGCTAAGCTGAAGATCGAACTATGAAACTATTTCATGTAGATGGTGGTAATTTTGGAACATACTTGGCAAATCAAAATAATAATAAACTAGATTGCAAATAACAGAATGTTTCACCACTGGTTATAGGAGTCTGGTTGAGAATAAGCGTGTCGTAAGCAAAACAGATCAGTGAAATATCGACAGTGTACTGATTTAACCTGAGGAACGGCTGCCTTACGGCTGGATGGTGTAATTATTGAAGAAACTAGAGGATGAAACAGCTCCTTGACGAGCAGCTTTGCGGACAGGAATTAGAGTTGACCTTGGGGTTGATGTGATGCCTTTATTGCAAGGGAGCTCAAGCCTCACCACAAAAGCAGGAGTGCAGATTGCTGAGAGTCCGAATAATTATTGGATTAATTTTTCTTTTTGCTAATTTTTAGCAATATTATTACGTGAATCAGTGAACTGAACACACTTTGTAAGTCCAAACCACCAAATGCTCTCCCTCGATGGAAGTGCGGTGACGTTAAAGACAAGACTTGTCATGCAGGCCGAAAGCCATGTTGTAGGGCCCGTGTAGGTCGGGAAACATCAAAGAAGAAGAAGAGTTATTCGAAAATAATACAAATTTTTTTTATCATTATAGGTTAACAGAAAAGAAGGAATTTGTAAAAAAAACAACAACAAGAAACAAGTTTAATAACTAAGTTTAAAGTAAAAGAAAAACGAATAGGATACAGTCTACAGTCTAAGAGTGTTCGAAATAGAGTGATAAGTGAGGCCCACCGAGGGATCCCGTAGGACTGGAAAAGTCAGTTTATGACTTCAAAACGCCGACGTGTTCGTATATCCCCTATAATCCAATACACTGTGTCCGTATATTCCCTATGCTCGAATGCGATGTGTCCGGAACCCTCCTATAATCGAATGCAATGTCGTGGGGAACACCCTACGCTCTCAATTTAATGCCCTAAGAGCTAGCCGATGCTCCAATGCAATGTCATGATTATTGCAAACAAAATGCTTCCCAAAAGATTGTTTTTGTATAAAGGGTGTCTAAGTTCGCAAAATAAAGCGTCTGTTAGGTAAATATCTCTCACATTAATGACAAAAAAGTTCAGAAATCATATGCGTTTACACGGGATCTGAATTCGCAAAAGAAGGGGGTAAATATCTCTCATATTAATGCCTTAAAAGGTTAGGAATCAAATGTACGGCTGGGATAAGATTCTGTAGGTATTCTACGGTATTTGCCGGATAAAACTTTACTCCAAGAAAATGCCGACAGGAATAGCCTATGCAACATCACAGTACACCACATAGAACCAAGGGTAAATGGGTGTAGTGGCCCTGAAAATGCCATCTAGGTGCACCATACAGGGAGTAACCCCCTGAAAATGTTGTCGGAAAGGTACACAATCCAGGGAGAGCTAGGCATCCCCTGACAATGCCGGCGGAAGTGACCAAAGCCCTTCTACTTTATGAGAACTAAGTATCTAAAGCAGCTTTACTCTTTGTATATTGCTTGAAATGTATGCTATTACTAGAGGGAACATGGAAAAAAGTCTGCTGAGTGCCTTGATAAAAAAAAACTTCAAGAAATATAGCGCATATTCTTTATGTTACCTCTTTTAAATAAACAATAGAAAATTTGTAGGGGGTGCGCTTTGACGAGTAACAGGTTCTTCAGGAGGAAGAGGCAGCTTGTGAAGTTTAATTGTGGTTGTTGGGTGGAATCTTGAAAACAAGAGTTAAATGCGTGAAAACTGTATAGTGGAGAGTAGCGTGGTTAATTCTGGATCCAGGATCAATCTTACTCAAAGAGGGAAGAGTAAAAAAATGATAATAATTACCTCGATACTGTCAAACATTTCAGAAGCCCACATGCCTGTGTACAAAGGGACACAAAATGGATGTTTTGTTGATAGCTCCTTGATTCTGCGAGTAACGTTTCTGAAAAAAAAAGCTAAAACGCTGATTCGACACTAAAATTATATATATATATATATATATACTTCAAACTACGGTCTATTCAAATGTATTTGATTATTAACGCAAGTCCGATTTCTAACAACGATTTCTACTAAGCTTCAAACTTTTTGTTTCCTTTTTTAAGGTTTTTGAATCGCTGTAATCCCTTGTCAAAATATATACAAACATTTTTTGCAATTGCCAGTTCTATGCTCTCTAAGCAATTGAATATAAACTTCTTCATACATGAAAATCTCAAGTTTTTCCACAGAAATGTGACAGCTGTGAGAACGGCATTCCCATACTGATGTATATAAAAATTACGAAACTCACATAATTTTTTGCCCGAGAATTAAGGCTGTTGACCTATATTCTCAAACTTCTGACCTATCTAGATCGTTTTTTTTACCAAAATATCCCAGGACACCAATTTTCCTGAACAAATACGAAGCCGTTTTAGAAAAAAAAATAAATACATACATAAATACAAAATTATTGTTCGTTTATACAGAAATTATATATATATATATATATATATATATATATATATATATATATATATATATATATATATATATATACTAGCTGTTGGGGTGGCGCTTCGCGCCACCCCAACACCTAGTTGGTGGGGGCGCTTCGCGCCCCCCCCAAGCCCCCCCGCGCGCGTAAGTCGTTACGCGCCATATTAGTTACGCGCCATTGTAGTTGTGTCCCTATGTCCCACCTGTGAATATAGATATATATATATATATATATATATATATATATATATATATATATATATATATATATATATATATATATATATATATATATATATATATATTAGAGGTTTTACGAGTTCAGGGTGCTAAAATAGGCTTGAAAATTAATGTTAAGAAGACTAAGTCACTAAGGTTAGGAATAAGTGAAGATGAACAGGTGACCTTAGGTAACGAAAAGATTGATCAGGTTGGGAGCTTCAGTTACCTTGGTAGTATTATTAGTAAAGATGGTGGGAGCAGTGAAGATGTTAAAAGTAGAATAGCTAAAGCTCAGGGTGTTTTTTCACAGTTAAAAAAAGTTTGGAAGAATAGAAAGATAAGCCTACAAACCAAGATTAGAATATTGGAAGCTACAGTGATGACAGTGGTCAAATATGGCTCTGAAGCATGGACACTCCGAAAAGCAGATGAAAATTTACTAGATGTTTTCCAGAGAAATTGCCTACGGATTGTTCTGGGTACCCGGCTGACTGACCGTATTTCAAACAGTAGGTTGTACGAAAAGTGTGGTTCAATCCCGCTTTCTGGGGCTATAATGAAAGAAAGGTTGAGATGGCTGGGCCACGTTCTACGGATGAAGGATGACAGATTACCGAAGATTGTCCTTTTTGGCCAACCGTCTGGGGCTACACGGAAAGCAGGTCGTCCTTGTCTGGGTTGGGAGGATGTCATAAATAAGGATTTAAAGGAAATGGGAACTTCCTGGGAGGGTGTAAAGAGGGAGGCTTTAAATAGATTAGGTTGGAGGAGGAGCGTGCGTAGCTGTGTTGGCCTCGGGCGGCTTGGTGCTGCGGTGAGTTATTAGTAGTAGTAGTAGTAGTATATATGGTTTTAACTACGTAAAACTTGCGAATATACAACATTCTTTGCTGTCCCATTGTCTTTGCATATAAATAGATTGTCAGGTTTACCGACTCTTGAACATGCAACATATAATGGTCCATGGGAAAACAATCTGTATTCAGATCTATACCTCATGATTCTAATGATTGCCCTTGAGCTTTGTTGATGGTGATTGCTAATCGACCATTCCCTGTCCCGGTGTCCCGGTCGTCATTTACATCCCCCTGTTTCCCCCGGTGTCCCCGTTGTAGTTGTGTCCCTGTGTCCCGGTCGTCATTTATATTCCCTGTGTCCCGGTCGTCATTTGTATCCCGGTGTCCCGGTCTGTATATACATTCGTTTTTTAGTTTTATTTTTCTCCTTTATTTTTTTCCTTTTTTTTTCTTTTTTAGCTTATTTAGATTTTTAGATTTTTTAGTTTTTTTATTAGTTTTTAGTTTTTTTTTCTTTTTAGTTTTTTTGTCCCGGTCGTCATTTATATCCCCCTGTTTCCCCCGGTGTCCCCGTTGTAGTTGTGTCCCTGTGTCCCGGTCGTCATTTATATTCCCTTTGTCCCGGTCGTCATTTGTATCCCGGTGTACCGGTCTGTATATACATTCGTTTTTTAGTTTTGTTTTTCTCCTTTATTTTTTTCCTTTTTTTTCTTTTTTAGTTTATTTAGATTTTTAGATTTTTTAGTTTTTTTATTAGTTTTTAGTTTTTTTTTTTCTTTTTAGTTTTTTTGTAGTTTTTACCTTCTTTTTAGTTTTGTTAATTTTTTTTTTTACTTATGTCCTGGTCGTCATTTATACTCCCTGTGTCCCGGTGCTTTGTTGATTGCTAATCGAACATTCCTTTTGTCCTGGTCGCTTTCTCTTTGAGTGTCGTCATTTATTTTTTTCTTTTTTAGTTCTTTTAGTTTTTACCTTTTTTAGTTTTTTTTAGTTTTTTAGATGAAAATTTTTTTTAGTTTTTTCCTTTTTTTCTTTTTAGTTTTTTATTGGTTTTTACCTTTATGTTAGCTTATTTTTCAGTTTTTTCCTTTTTTTTAGTTTTTTTTATTTTTTATTTTTTTTTTAGTTTTTTACCTTTTTTTAGTTTTTTTAGTTTTTTTTAGTTTTTTTTAGTTTTTTAGCTTTTTTACTTTTTTTATTAGTTTTTAGTTTTTTTGTAGTTTTTGCCTTTTTTTTAGTTTTTTCAGTTTTTTTTTTAGTTTTTTATTGGTTTTTACCTTTATTTTAGCTTATTTTTCAGTTTTTTCCTTTTTTTTTAGTTTTTTTTTTAGTTTTTAGTTTTTTTAGTTTTTTACCTTTTTTTAGTTTTTTTAGTTTTTTTAGTTTTTTAGCTTTTTTATTTTTTTTATTAGTTTTTAGTTTTGCCTTTTTTTAGTTTTTTTAGTTTTTTAGCTTTTTTATTAGTTTTTATTATTTTTTTGTAGTTTTTGCCTTTTTTTAGTTTTTTTAGTTTTTTAGCTTTTTTATTTTTTTTATTAGTTTTTAGTTTTTTTTGTAGTTTTTGCCTTTTTTTAGTTTTTTCAGTTTTGACGTCACCTGATCCAGTTTTTTCAGGTGACGTCACCTGATCCATCCACAGATCCACAGACAACTTATTTTTATATATATAGATATATATATATATATATATATATATATATATATATATATATATATATATATATATATATATATATATATATATATATATATATATATATATATATATATATATATATATATATATATATATATATATATATATATATATATATATATATGTAGCACTGTCTCCGAGGTAAGGCACCTAAGACTAAAACTAGTATACTGATAGAAGATGAGGAAGAATTTAGCTAATAGTATACTTAAAAAAGTACAAGAAATTTTTTTTCTCCAGTATTTTTGTACCTAGTTAGATTTTACTTATTGACAATGCTAATTATACCAGTAATTCTTATCAGGTTCTCTGTGGCAAATATTTACACTTTTCTTATGATTTGACAACGCTTTCATATAAATAGATATCTATTTATAAAAAAAAAGTAATAATAGTTAATGTAAACAACATAATATAAATAAGGAAAATAAACAGTCTATAAAAACTATTAGCGAAGGAACAACCATCAAAACAAATACTACCCATGTGATAATCAAGCCTACAACACAAAGACCTACAAGTCTAGTCATACCTCTATACGTATCTTCCATATACAGAAAACTTATATTAGACCTCCACTACACTTAAGTTCATCTTGGTTAGATTTATCAATTTTTGAATACTACTCTTCGGAATGTTCAATCGGGAGTTCGAAGTATTTGATTTATTTGAGAGATAATTGTAATGATACAAAAGATAATGTACACAAAATGGTAAGATTTTACGCATTGCCTGGGGCTATATTGGGGAGGGGTGTTCACGGGGTGAGAGGATACGGCTAAACTAGAAAAGACTTACAAGATTATATATAGGACCTACAAGATCTTTCTGATTGCAAGGAAGCTGTAATTTTGTTACTATTATCAAGACTCATCAAACTGAATTAAGGTTTATGATATTGTAGTGTTTAGATAGAAATAGACTTTGGCATCAATATTAAAGACAGCATTAGGGCAATTTTGTATAAAACGACCACCCAGTCTCATATATGTGAAATTTGTGTAGGGGGCAATACTTCTAGCAGGACCATAGATGGTATTACTGGAGTTGCTAATTCCTAAAAACGCTGATATTACTGATCATGTACGCCTCTTTGTTATGCAGTACTTGATGTTTTTTCATCTAGATTTCTTTGGTTGCTAGGTAATTGTTTACTTATGCAAATGTTTTCTTCGAGATTTAAGTTGTTACGTAATTGTTTACTTACGCAAATGTTTAAAAACCTATGGGTGTTAGAAAGACCCTTAGGGAACGCAAGTCAAGATATTTTCTACCTCAAGACGCTGATATTACTGATTATGTACACCTGTTTGTTACTTATCTATCTAAGTGAGGATTATGCAATTCTGCGTAACTTGTTTTGATAGACTTTAAAGGTCGCTAGTCAAGTTGAGAATCCATGAATGTAACTGAGGATGAAGTATTGCACACACATAGATAATACGCAATACTTTAGGTGTTTTTCCTTTTTCAAGACATTTCTTTCTTCAAGACATTTTCTACAAGTCTTCAAGATTTCTTTTTCTTCAAGATTTTTTCTTCGAGATTTTTTTTTTTCAAGAATTTTTTCTAGAAGATTTTTTTCTTTAAGACATTTTTTCAAGATTTTTTTTTCTTTGAGATTTTTCATCAAGGCATTCCCCAAGCCGCTTAAGCAAGACATGTTTTGACTCAGAGGGGCTTTATAATCCGTCATCAAATCTTGATAATGCTACACCGTCATTTGATCAGGTGTAGCAATCAAACGTAAGACCAGAGATTTTCTTAACAGAATAGTGCCTTATACAACTAAGCCAACAAGCAGTTGATGTTATTATGTTCCAGGAAATAGATTCTATGAAATAGGCTTCTTGATCTTTATGAAATATTCCCCTTTTTACGTCAGCTATGGATCGCATATCTCTTATTCCCCGAAATAATTTGCATGGAAGGGAGAAATTGACTAATGGTTTAGGGGAAATAATTGTTTTACATTTGACATACACGTGGATGTACACCATATTTATGTAATTGCTTGGATCGGTAACCTCAGTTGTGCTTTTCCGTGTTACCAGGTGAATAGATTCTATGCAATAAGCTTCTTTAGCTTATTCGAAAGATTTAGTTAAAGGCAAACTACAAGAGAAAAAACACAGTCTGACTATAGAAGACACAGACTGCAAAAGAAATACACACTCTGGAGCATTTGTGCAGTTTCTGGATTCTGTGGTTGATACAAAACCTTTTCAAACTAAAAATACATATATTATTTAATGGTGGAAGGTTTTAGTTACATGCAAATTGCAAAAGACAACGACAATAGTTAGTTTACTGTATGCTTTCGATCAATATTAATTGTGCACTGCAAGAATAAATGGTTTTAGTTACGTGCGAAGTGCAAAAGCAAAGATTTTGGAGCAATTGTACAGTTTTTGGATTCTGTGAATTGATGTAAAATTCTTTTCAAGCTAAGAACTACCTCTATTATTCAAACTGCGAAAACAAAGATTCTGGTCAGAGTGGCCCCATTTTTTTAAGGATTCAGCCTTTTACTTAAATGCATTCAAAAATGGTTTGCACATTCTTTGATTAGCATAAAATCATTTTAACAGCTAGAGAAACAAAGTGGTTTGTGTGGGCATTTCGTGCACAATCGACCCATTTTCAAGGATTCGGCCTTTTTCTTCCATACATTCAAAAATGGTACGCACATTCTTTGATTCGTATGATACTTTCCATCTCATTGTTAGGTTGTGACACACCATAAAACTTCACGCAAGCGTGGCAAAACGTGCTGCTCGGTGGCACCCGTCATCATCACTTGTGTTTTCTGACATTTGAATATCCTGACAGATGTTTTATATCAACAGGAAGACTTACCATTTCATTATTAGATCATCATACTCCATGGTGATTCCCAGCTTATGGCACGCTCTGACTGGATCGTGGCATCCTCAGGTACAAATTATCATAGCTTTACTAGGGCATTTTCATAAATTTTCTCGATAAAAAATAGTGTTTAAGCTCCATTAGTTTGTGAAGGCGTTTATTTGCATGTTATCTTTGATTTCAAGCATCAGCACACTGTACACCCCATCGTAGCAATATTTGGCCATCATGTGGCACCCTGTGGCACTGATTATCATTCCTAAGGCATTTTCAGCCATTTTTCTACACAAATAACTGTATAAACTAAAATTGATCAGTGTTTTTATTTGAACAGCGAGACTTTCAACTTCATTGTTAGATTGCGATGCTCCATGGCATTTCTATCCCCTTAATAGTTAAAAAAGGCATAGAATTTAAAACATTTTCTCGAATTAGTCTTTTATTTATTTCCTCGAACTAGTAGTTTCAAATATTTTCCCCTGTAAAGTTAAAACTTTCTAAAACATACAGAAATTACATTCTAGAAAAGAGAGAGAGAAAGAAAACACGCAGAGACGCGCACAGAGAGAGAGAGAGAGAGAGAGAGAGAGAGAGAGAGAGAGAGAGAGAGAGAGAGAGAGAGAGAGAGAGAGAGAGAGAGAGAGAGAGAGCGAGAGAGAGAGAGAGAGAAAGAGAGAGTGAGAAAAACCATAAGTATTATGTAACAGCCACGTCTGCGCAATACGTCATCCTCAGTTACATCAGGGGGTCCCCCACTTGACTAGCGACCAAGTCACGCGAAATTATGTCACCCTCCATAAATTTACATCAGTAAACAATCTCCTATTACGTAACGAACTGGTGTACATAATCAGTAATATAAGCGTCTTGAGGGTGAAAACATCTTGACTGGCGGGCCCTTAGGGTTTTTCCTACACCCGTGAAAAATTTTCATAAGTAAACAATTACGTAACAACCAAAGAAATCTCGCAGGAAAAATTTACATAAGTAAAATATTACGTAACAACTAAAGAAACCTCAAAAAAAATATCAAGTATTACATAACAAACAGTTGTGCATAATCAATATTATCAGTGTTTTGAGGGATTAGCAGCGTCAGGTATACCCACTATGGGCCAGCTAGAAGCATTGCTCCCTCTAATACTTGTGAGCGCCTTCCTTCACCCACTAACAAAAGCTAGCCAGGTCTCCCAGCTACAAATAAGACCAGAAATAGATATTTAAAAGAGTAATTAAACTAGTTGAAAACCGGCCAAATGAGTAATAATCGTATATTTTTTTATATATAAAATTTGGGTAACTTGGATATCACTATTCGTAATAGGAAAGTTGTTCGGAAAGCATAGCTACAAGAACAGAGTCAAAAACGCTAAACTTATTTAATTTTAAAATTCGTGGTTGGTAAACCCTTTTATCTGGTAGCCCAGGGAAACAAAAGTGCTGATTAACAAAAATTATTTCTGTTCATTTTAAGTTTTAACTTAACTTTTTATTTTTTTTATCGCTCTTTACCTCCATCTGAAAGGACCATTTAATTGATTTATTGCTGGTACGTTTTCGCTTCTTTAATATTGGTTTTCAGTACCATTTTTATTGCTATCCAAAACATAAGCAGAGCTGCCATCCCGCTCTAGCCCCTTGATTTCGGTGAAGTTTAACTTTTACTTAATTACTTACTGAAGTCCCCAGCAATCCTCATTGGAAGTGCTGGGGCAACTCCTCCTGCTTTTGCGTCCATTTGCAATAAGAATAACCCCCAAAAAGGCTTTTTTCAAAGTCTAGGGGCGAGGACAAAATATAGGGGACGCGGATGAGAGGTAAATGCCCATCCTCTCCCTAATCGATGAAACTGTGGCATTGGCCCATAATGCCGCTCCTGATTCTTGATACCTAATAAAGACTTTTTGCTTGAATTACTTTATACAGACATAGTGCTAATGCTTAGGTGCTTAGAAAAGCTTAGAAATGAATCCCAAAGACCCCCCAAAGATCTTAGTCGTTTTGTGGGGAATATTCAGGGGCTTCAGAAATCAAACTCGCCATGAAACCTGGAATCATTAATTGAAAGGCCCAAAAATTAGTAGTCAAATAAGAAGGATCTGAAGTGGCTGGAATGGATTCCTTCACTGGAATGCTCACTAAAAACACTAAAACTGCTTGAAATGTACTTTTAGACTTATCAGGACAATATATCGTGCTTCGATAGACTGTGGCTAGTCGATCGTGCTTCAGAGTAGGGAAAAAGTCTCAATTAGGACTTATATAACATTAGAAAGAATTGCGTCCTAGGCATATAAGATAGAGGGTTGCATTACTTCGATGATTAACCCAGAGAGTATGGATAACCTGTAAGAGTGGGAACTGGCGCAAGTTTTGAAAAAAAAAACTTTCAACACCATCTAGTGTTTGATAACACTTAATGATTTTTTTAGTGGAATAATAAGACCAATTAATTTAATTGGTATAATTGGTAAAATTAAGGTAGAAATAAGTGTCTGATCTCAGTTCTTGACAAAAAAGTGATAACAGAGCCAAAACAAAATCTCGAGTGTCGCCAAACACTAGGTGGTTTTAGTAGGTTTTTTTTTGTGGGCACTAGCGCCAGTTTCCACTCTTACAAGTTATCCAAACCAAGCTCTTTGGATTAACCTTTAACTAGATGTATTAGCATACTTAATTTAACTAAGCACAACAGTATAGAACCTACCCGTAATCCGGGTTCGTGGGATACGAGGGCGTAATCTTCAAAACAGAACGGAATGCTTCTATAGACTGATTCAAGTTTCTCAAGTGTGGCTGTAAATGTGGCTCATAATAGTCTGAAATGAAACATTATTTCATCGGCCTCACTTATATTAAAATCTTTAGGTGGCACATAGAAATCTTCAAGAATGAAGATAGTTAAACATGTTCATTTTGAAATAATCTGGTAAGCTTTACAGCCAGGAGAGATCTTAAAATTGCGGACATCCGCAATCTAAATACAATAAACAGTTGAATACAACAATAAAACAAAATACAACAATAAAACAGTTGATGAGCAGCTGAATAGCTTTAAGTCGCAAAATCCCTGAATCTCGGCCATTTGATACCAAGTTTTTCAAATTACTTTCATTATGTACAAAATATTGATCTTAGTTCTTCTTTTTTGAAAAGAAAAGAAAACAAACTGCTTCTTGTGTTGTATTACAATTCCTTATAACCATTTCATTTACTTCTTTATAGCAGGAGCTCCTACTCACCGTAAAGAAACAGCTGTAGGAGCTATACCAGTAAGTAGCGCTCACAAACTCCCTACCGACATTAGGCTGTCCCGGAGTCTTAGCGTAGTAATACATTTAAACATAATTAGGTACACATCACTATCCAGCTCTTCCCAGAATCCTGCACGCAATCCCAGACTGAATCGCATAATAAATTACCCTTTAACAATGCTTAAAATTTCTAGCAAAAATGGGGTCTAAACTAAACGTTTAAAACAAATTACTTTTAGTTTTCTAAGCGCCCTATATAATTCGGTAGTTCACACGGCTAGTAGAAAAATGAAGATGGATGAATTATAAAAATAACTGAAATATTTATGGGATAATCTTTTGTTCTGAGAATTTAGTAACATTATATTCAAGGCTAAGAATCAGAGTATGTCCTCCAGCTTCAGGGAATCAAAATCGCAAAATACCTCAAAGCAATCGATAAAAATCAAAAACCAAGACGATAAATTCGATCAATATTTGCTCATATTTATATTGTAATTGACATACTCACATTATAGTTGCTCGATTTCAGTGGGAAAATCAAGAATTTAACTACTTAAAAACAAAAAAGCAAAAGCCACAAATCCCATAATTAAGACATGAGCATTTACAGATTTGGCAGGAAGATCACACGCAGTCAAGTGAAGAACAGCCATCCATTTAACTGAGAATATACATGCCAAAGAAATTAATAAGAAATAAGGATTAAACTCTGTTAGACAGAAATGTTTCTTCTGCATTTTTGAATCAAGTATAAACTACCTAGATGAACCATTAAAAACCCGTGAGCCTGCTAAACAAAAGCCTCAATGAGTGTCGGAAACATCAGACTGAACAAAACTGTCAAATAAAGTTATTGGACAAATAATACACACTTGGTGTTATTTTTACTTAAAGTGTTTCCATTATAATTAGCACGATAGCAGTTATTATTACCTTGTTTTTAGCAGAAACTGAACTGATGCAATTTGTTTCCGTCCCTAGTTACCCCTGTCGAGCCAACCCAAGATCTTTTACCCCGTGATGGAACCAAAGTGCTTCAAAAATGACTAGATGAGAAGAATTATATCAAAGGATTGTTCAGTTTTGTCACATTTTTAGGCAATTAAGCACAGAACAAGCCCTCAATGACCCAGATGAAAGGGATAAGAGGAGAACAAAACTGATTCTATAGCGTATGATTGTCCTGCCTGTCATTCGACAATCATTTTCATTAATTTTCACTACATTATCAATACTGGAAGAAAACCAACCCTCACTTGCTTAATCCTCCTCAATTGAATACGTTAAATAAACTTTCTTCTTTTCTGACGATTGTTCTCCTCATTTCTAGTTTAGCAATTACGACTTTTGGTGCCTAACCTGTATAACATAATCTGAAGGCTTAAGTTACCTCGTACTCTGGGATGTCATATGGAGACGTTACGTACGACAACCCCCAAAATTTTGGGTATTTCACAACTTGAATTTTAAAACAAAAATGTCTTAGGAGCTACAACCCAACTTTCCACTCCCCTCTCCCATGAGAAATGTATCGCCAAGATCCTAAAGTAACTGAAAACTTCCTAAAATCCAGCAAATAGTTGGAAACACCGTAAATCAATTTGAATTGCAAACGAAAATGTGACTTAAAATTAAAGAATGAGACGATAACTAAGCCTTTGCGTAATTTAGATAATAAGTTCAGAAATTACAATGGGATAAGGAACGTGTTATTTAATATCTGTAAATGACAAAGAGAAAGGAGAAATTGAATTGAAATCAGCATTTCTTAGTTCAACTGAAATTGCTGATTTGACACCATATAACTCGAAACCAAAGAATAAAACGATAATTGCCAATGCGTGATTTAGATATGTCAGAAGACATAGGCATTCCAACATTCTTGGTTGTTTAAAAGCTGTGAAAGAAGTTTTTGGTAGCTATGACATAATGTAAAATTATACATGATTTAGAATGAATTCGAACAGCTAAGGCAAAAGTCATAGGAAAATGTCTGAGGCAATGATTAAAGAAAATGAAACGCAACAGGGTATGATATTACAACAAACATCACAACGATTCTCAAACGAAAATGGACATTGGAATCTGTGTTTGGAATATATGCGACAGGAATGATCACATCGAATTGTAAATGAAACGTGCGGTAAGAAGACAAACAACAGTGAGAATCAAACCGAGTCACAACAGAAAAGAAATCCTATAAAACGGATGATTCTTTGATGCATTAACAAGATGGAGGAATTGAAATCACGCAAGAATTTCTAAATTCAATTGAAATTGCTGATTTGATACCAAATGACATAAAACTAAGAATAATGCTTTGTTGTTCTATTCTGTAATTGGAGAATCAAAAAAATACAAGCCGGCCGCGAGGCAAGTACCAGGGTCTATATATATATATATATATATATATATATATATATATATATATATATATATATATATATATATATATATATATATATATATATATATATATATATATATATATATATAGCAACAAGAAGATCGATCGAGCCCATAGCTTTAATTACCAGGATACTATTCTTAGTAAAGATGGTGGATGAAGTAAAAACAAAGTAAAATACCAAGTCCTGGAGTGCTTTTGTTTTGTTTTTACACCTCTCAACAGTTTGGAAGAATAAGTCTGTGAAATAAGAATAAAATTTTGGAAGTTACTGTAATAATAGTGATCAAGTACGGTTTTGAATCGTATGGACTTCGAAAGACAGAGGAAGATTTGTTAAATATTTTCCCGAGGAATTGTCTACGTATAATTTTAAATACCCGTTTGACTGACTATGTCAAAACAATGATAAATGTAGTTCTATCCATCATTCTAGGGCTATAATAACAGAAAGGTTGAGATGGCTAGGACACGTTTTATTGATGAGGGATGACAAAATACAGAGATTAGTCTTTTTGGCCATCCATCTGTGGCCAAATAAAAACAACAAAAAAACAGATCGTCTCGAATGTTGTGGAACGGGATTTTAATGAGGAATTTAAAGGTAATTAATTTAAACTTCTTTGGGGGGATAAAGTGTAAAGCTTTGAACAGATTGGGATGAAAGAAGAGCATGAGCAGTTTTCTTGGTCTCAGGCGGCTTGGTGCTGTAGTAAGTTGTTAGCAGTAGTAGCACGTTTGATCTTCGAGTATCCGCCATGTGTAACATCCACTGAAGACAGAACCTAGCGAGCGGGTTACAAAATCTTTGAGGGTGCATTTTACGAGTGTAGCGTCACGAATAAAGAAAGTTAAAGGCGTAATTCTTGAGGAAGAAATGGAGGGAGTGACAAAGTTTATTACGAAGCATAGTAGATAAAATCTTTCACTATAGAAACATGCATCATGGATAGTTTAATTACAATGAATAATGAAGAAATGCAACTTTATTAATATAAATTTATGGCAACATTCATAATAAATGTCCTCTCGATTTTATGCCACTAACTAACAACCAACTTTTCTTTTTTTTAATTTTAATAGTCATTTCAAGAGGGGTCAAACTCAGGATGTACGATGAGGAATGGATCCCCTAGGAAAAAAACACATTTGAAATGTGTTAAAACAAGAAACTGAGAAACTCTCCAATTTAAATCCAGGCAGCACCCGTCCCCCGGAAATTATCTGGTAGCACTCATGGCCCAGCTCTTGGGAGGGGGGACTGACTTATTTAAACAGTCCTAACCATGAAAAAGATATTTGATTAGCTATTATTTAATGTAAACACATACTATAATACAAATTTGAAACACATTTTCCTACTAACTTCTCATCATGATATGAAGATGGAATCAGTCACGCTAAAGCCAGCTATGTACCTTGGTTATATTATATTATGGCTGTTTTAGTAATTCAAAACCCTTGATGTCACAAGACAAACTTTATAGAAGAGTGGCTGAGAACCAAATATGGCACCGGAACACGGATTTGGCCAATCGATCAAAGTGCTTTGTTATTGAGGGTAGAAACTCCTTCAGTTATGTCGGTTATTAGCCCCAGTTTTACAAATAATGTAACTTAACACATTTGAAAACACAGCGGCCAGATTAATGTGTGAGTCTGATTTTGTTGAGGATTTACTGACTGTTTAGATGTCAAAATAAACGGATGACAATGCGTCAGCAAACCATGAACCGAAAACAAGTAATGGGTTTTTTTAGTCAACATTGTTTTTTTGTTCTGTTTTTTTATTATTATTGAGAATCATATATAATGTTCATCCAGTGATTAAGAAACCGTGTTGCGCAATAACAGGTTATTTTTTTACAAAGGTAATCACACACTAATCGATTGTGAACACACCTGAAATGTAAAAATAAAGAATTAGTTTGGAGAATTTATTTTATAATGCAGAATATTATGTTCACGATATAACTGTTTGAAATGGCAAAAAAACAAAGAGTTGGATGTCACAGAGAATAACACGTATTTTACGAAACAAATATTTACAAGATAGCATAAGGCCTTAGTTAAAACATGTTTTTGGTCCTAGCTATTATCTTTCATACTGGATAAATTGATAGAAAATACAAGTCCACTTGAGCGTTTGCAAAACTACACTGAGGTTCAACGTCTCGAGAACGTCCCAAAGAACTCCACCATGGTTTGAAGGGTTTGAGTCCTAACTACATAAAAGTACTTATTTTTGTATTTTCCACCTTCTGACAAAATTTGTGGCACGATCCCTATTAGGGCCAAGGAAAATGGAGGGAACAACTGAATACAAATTTACTCTTACTATGCACTTTAATCAGGACATCTTTAGACAGGGATGTATAGAAGCTTCATCGAAAGGGCAGGTGCAATTCAAGAAACTGTTCCATCAGAATCCAGTTTCTCAGAAGTTAATCTGTCCCTACAATTTCCAAGTTGTAATTTAAGGAAATTGTAACACAAAGACTTTTTCCCCATGAGACATGCGTGAGTTAAACCAGTGACTAATAAAGATATGAAAAACCTTAATTTCAGCCAACAACTAAGCAGAATCTTCTCTACTGCCTCAAAGAAGAATTAAAAAAAACTCGAGTTCTATGGCCTTAGACCGATTGCATTAATTCTTCTTATCCTTTGTTGACATTTATAAAATAACAGAACGGACAAATCTGAATCCACCCTCCCGAAAAACAGAAAACAGGTGACCTAAAAATTTAACCCATTCGTGTTTTCCAAACAATCCCCCCCTGAAAATTCCTCCCCAACATTTTACTCTGCAAAAGATCAGTTGATCGGCATGGGTTGTGAGAAACAGGTCTCTTACAAACCTTTTGTCAAAGCATTCTTAGACAAGTTATAAGAAATGAATTCACATTAATTTTTAATATTCTTATTTGTTATTTTTCTGTTTCACAAAATCGCTGAAACCTGTTTTGAAAACTTGAAATCTAGATTGGTAAAACATCCCCTTCGAATAACATGACTGAGCTGACATTTAAGTAAAATTGGAAAATATGCTTTTATTCAAGATCAGTATAATTAATTCAATACAGTTTTTATTCTTCATAAAATAAAGTTAACAGCGACTTCCATAATTGGTCAATTAACACCATGGCACCAAAAAACTGATAAGGCAGCAGCATTACTATTTAAGAATTTGACAAGGAATTACACCAATTTTAATTAATTCCCAAAAGTGAGAATATAATGTTACCATCTGATATGCCAGAATTTATAAGGATGCAAAGATAATGACAGATTTTCCAAACATAAAAACATTATCACGAAAACAATTACTTTGCTTGCATCTAAATCAACTATCTGCATCAAAACGTATAAGCGATTTAGAAAACCCATTGATTCGATCAACACTAAATTCTGCAGCTAAAAATATAAGAAGAAATGCTTGAAAAATTGCTGTTTGCAGGAGATTAACTGAACAAAATGCTTCGAGCGATATTAATTATGGGAAAGCAATTGATCATTTCCTGAATTAGAAACTCGAAAAACAAATTTAAAATTCGTTCATATTAATATACTTTAAAGCTTCTAATAGGTAATGTTAGACATTTACATTCATTATAAACTAACTACTCAAATTTTAATAGAAAAATTAAATATTGACTGTAGCGTAATAGATATTTTTTAGTAATGCATTAATTTCTTTAATTATTTATTTGATTTATTTTTTTTTTATTTCGTTTGCAATACACCTTGTGAGAGAGAAAGACCCTGTTTTCAATCTGTATCTATTATATATTATAAGCTAGTTCTGGAGTTACTTGGTTGTTTACATTTTTTTTTTCATTGTCATATATTTTGCGGGTGATACCTGGCACGGGGATACCATAGGGAATTTACGGTAGGCACGCCACTTGCCCGGGTAGGGAATTTAAAGTGCAGAAACCCTATAGGCAAGTGTGTATTCTCCTGATGAGTCCTTTTGTTGGGTTGTCGCCTCTGAATTATTTGTCTTTTTATTGTTTTTAATATTTGGCAAATGACGACTTATACTTACTTACGGCATGACTGCCTGTCCCTGGATTATGGCTACGCTGTTTGACCTATGTAACTGGATGGATGAGTAGGGTTAAGGCCTCATTCAAGTACTGATCTATATTAATTACTAAAGTAGGAGAACAGTCTTCCTTTCTCCTTCTATCTTTCTTTTTTGTTTATATGCTTTATTTATTTTTTTTATTTTTTTTTCATGGTTTATGTTTATTTCTGTGTTTATGCTGTTGCATCGCTGATTTCTTTTTTCATTATATTATTTAGGGCATCATGATGAAACTACATGCTGCATAACTAATCTAAAAACTATGATCTGATCTTATTGAATATTAAATAAAAAAAACGAGTTTTTTTAACTGAAAGTAAGGAGCGACATTAAAACTTAAAACGCACAGAAATTACTTCGTATATGAAAGAGGCTGCTTCCTCATCAACGCCCCGCTCTTTACGCTAAAGTTTTTTACTGTTTTAGAAAGAAGAATTGAGAGAAAGAGTCAAACTTTAGCGTAAAGAGCGGGGCGTTGATGAGGAAGCAGCCTCTTTCATATACGAAGTAATTTCTGTGCGTTTTAAGTTTTAATGTCGCTCCTTACTTTCAGTTAAAAAAACTCGTTTTTTTTATTTAATTTCTGAACATTTTTGAATGAATGCATGTTTTGATTTTGGCTCTCCGCAGAGGAATAATCAAAACGAAATTTGCATATTTTTTTTTGGGGGGGGGGGGGCTAAATGGCTTTCTCATAATTTTGATCGAATGATTTTGAGAAAAAAGAGGGGGGGGCGAAGCCTAGTTGCCCTCCGATTTTTTGGTTAATTAAAAAGGCAACTAGAACTTTTAATTTTTTACGAATCTTTTTATTGGTAAAAGATTTACTTAACTTATAAATTAGCTTACGTAAAGAACTTTTGTATTCTCATGTTTTTATTACATATATGAGGGGATTCGCCCCATCGTCAGTACCTCGCTCTTTACACTAAAGCTTAAATTTTATCCCAATTCATTAAGAATGACCCCCTGAATCACAAAAGCCGTAGAATAAGTAGTTGAAATTACCGAAAATACTTTAGCGTAAAGAGCGAGGTATTAGAAGGAGGTGAGCCCCTCATATGGGTAATAATTTCTGTTTGTTTTAAGTTTTATTGCTGTTCCTTACTTCCAGCTGAAAAAGCTTTTTCACTTTTATTTTTTAATTGTTTTTTTTTTAAATAATGCTAGTAAATCCTGCTCTCCCTTCATGGAAATTTTCTTCTCCCATTACAAATTCTCGAAGGAAATTTCCCCCAGCATATCCCCCTCTTCTCAACCCCTCCCCCAAACCAAAAAAATCCTCCTGAAAACGCCTGTATACTTCCCAATAACCATTACTATATGTAAGCACAGGTCAAAGTTTGTAACTTGTTGCCCCTCCCACGGGGACTGTGGGGGAGTAAGTCGTCCCCAAAGACATAGTTATAAGGTTTTTCGACTACGCTGAATAAAATGGCTATCTCAGAATTTTGATCCGTTGACTTTGGGAAAATAATTAGCGTGGGAGAGGGCCTAGGTGCCCTCCAATTTTTTTGGTCACTTAAAAAGGGCACTAGAACTTTTCATTTCCGTTAGAATGAGCCCTCTTGCAACATTCTAGGACAACTGGGTCGATACGATCACCCCTGGGGAAAAAAAAAACAAAACAACAAATAAACACGCATCCGTGATCTGCCTTCTGGCAAAAAATGCAAAATTCCACATTTTTGTAGATAGGAGCTCGAAACTTCTACAATAGGGTTCTCTGATACGCTGAATCTGATGGCGTGATTTTCGTTAAGATTCTATGACTTTTAGGGGGCGTTTCCCCCTATTTTCTAAAATAACGCAAATTTTCTCAGGCTCGTAACTTTTGATGGGTAAGACTAAACTTGATAAAACTTATATATTTAAAACCAGCATTGAAATGCGATTCTTTTGATATAGCTATTGGTATCAAAATTCCATTTTGTAGAGTTTTGGTTACTATTGAGCCGGGTCGCTCCTTACTACAGTTCGTTACCACGAACTGTTTGATGTAGTTTCCCCGGAGCCGGAGAGGACCTGACAGCTGTTTTTGGATGCTCCCAAGAGACTATGTTTTTTTTCTCCTTTTTTTCTAGAGACCAGTGACTATATTTTATTACAGAGATTGCATGCAGTTAAAAGGTTTCAAAAAAAGGTAATAAATTTTATACACAGTAAAAACTACACTGTTTTGCCCCAGAGACAGGGGATCAAATCAGAAATTTTAGGAAAAATTTCCGCTTTTTCAAGAGGAGGGGCAAGTGATTTAGAGTTTTCAGGTAAAGGGAAAAACTTATTTTCTTCGGTCCTCAAAACTAGTGCATACAGAGGTTGTTTTTTCCTTTTTATTCCTTTCGTCCGAAAAACTCTTTGGCTGGTATTTTAAATTTGTAGAAATGTTTTAGATTAGAATATTATGATGAAGCAACTCACCTTAGCCCACGAAAGCTCATTGGCTCCGCATCCCAAAACAAAATATAGCACCAATAGTTACTGGCTTGTTGGTGCCCCCTTAGGCGAGAGATTTTGAGATAAGATTTGCATATCTTTTTGTATACACCTTTTATAGAAGAGCCTTGCTTGGTAGAGTCATGATATCCACCATTCTTTTCCTTCATCCCAAAATCCCGGCCATCAGCTTCAAATCTACTTAGTTAGGCAGCACTCGTCTCTCAAAAGCGGAGGGACAGTCACCCACTCTTCATCAGCTACCAGCGGTGAACAGCAGTTGATTCTCAGAACCGTTACTAGCGAATGAACCTGTTTCTTCCATTTCAACCCAAACAACTGGAGGAAGTGTCCAAGAACCACAACAGCAGGGAAGTGTTCAAAATCCAGAAAGAATTGACATGAAAAGAACATACCAAAAGACAAGTCTGGAGCATTCATCCAATCAGAGTATGTACGTTAGTGACGCTGGAGAGACCATTTTTCAGAGCTGCTGAATACTGTCAGATCCCCATGCAATCTATCCCGTTTGAATGTACTCCCATAAAGCAGTTTCATCCTAAGTCATACACCCCCTCCCCACCATGACAGATGTAATAAAGGCGCTCAGGCACATGAAGGATAATACGACTCCAGGAGACCATAGGACTCTTCCAAAGTTTGCAATGCCCCAGCAACTCTTCTATGCCGTTTAACCAATTTTTTTCCTGGCATGGACGACAAGGAATTTTGCAAAAGAACTGAAAAGTTTATCTCTTCGTTCCAATCTACAAAAGGGAAGACAGAGCCATCTGCGGAAACAATAGGGTATCTCCCTGATCAAAATTATTTTGCGTCATTCCTTAAAACGATTCACAAAAGCAGGAGACGATTTACTTAGTCCTTAACGTAAAGGCTTCTGACTAGGCAGAGACTGCCCAGAAAAAACATTGAAGATTTGCTTAATCCTACAGAAGTAGAGCAAGATTTGTCAACCTCTTGTATCGACTTAATAACTGCCTTTAAATCTCTCGGCAGGGAAGATCTATAAAGAGCTATGGCTGTACGGTGAGCCGCAACAACTCAACGAGATACTATGAAGCACGTGCAAAGACACCGGAGCTCGAGCCTTGGTAGCAGGCAACGTTACTTCTCTGTTCCCAGTAGAGGCAAGAAGAAAGTAAGGATGTCCCCAATACCTCTACTATTCAACTAGGTGACAGGAAAAATTATGAATAATACAGTGAGAAACCCCAGCAGAATCGTCTTTGGACAAATAGATTGTTTCTTGCAATTTCTGACAGATACGGCTTTTACAGATGACATTACGTCGCTGGAATTAATTATTTATGGTCTACAAGGCATGATCATCGATTGTATCTATTGCATGTATCTAAAAAGCTTAAAAACAAACGAAAATTAATTTTAAAAACAAAGCTTTTCTGATCAAACAGTTCGTGGTAACGAACTGTAATAAGGATTGACCCGGCTCAATAGTAACCAAAACTCTAAAAAACGGAATTTTGATACCAATAGTTGCATCAAAAGAATTGCATTTTAATGCTGATTTTAAATATATACGTTTCATCAAGTTTAGTCTTACCCATCAAAAGTTATGAGCCTGAGAAAATTTGCCTTATTTTAGAAAATAGGGGGAAACACCCCCTAAAAGTCATAGAATCTTAACGAAAATCACACCATCAGATCAGAGGCGCCATTTGGGGGGGTTAGGGGTGGGCAAATGCCCACCCCAGATTTTTCAGGGGGGCCAAAGCTTCCACCACAAAGGGCCCTTTGCCGGCCATAATAATCCATTATGTCCAACATAATCCATTCTGTCCAATTGATTTGGAATTGCTGCACGCCTATTACTTTCACCGACGTACTGTTTACTTAAATAAGAAAGTTTCTCGCTGAGGAGGGCCAGCCTTTAGTCGGGTTGAATTTTCCACTTTCAGTTTAATCACTTAACCTCGTTGATTATGACCTTTGATGTTATAATTAATCTTAGAGGTCAGTGTGGCTGAATTCTACATTGGGTTACAGTACATTTCCATGCAACACACGGGTGCTGAAAATGAGTTTTTACTTAGAATATTCGGTCGATGTGCTGCCAAAACTCGCACTTTTTTCTTACGTGTAAGTTGAGGGGGGCCCGAAATGGAGTTCATGCCCACCCCAAGATTTGGCCTAAATTGCGCCTCTGCATCAGATTCAGCGTATCAAAGAACCAATGTACAAGTTTCAAGCTCCTATCTACAAAAATGTGGAATTCTGCATTTTTTGCTAGATTGCGGATGCGCGTTTATTTGTTTTTTTGTTTGTTTGTTTTTTTCCCAGGGGTGAGCGTATTGACCCAGTGGTCTTAGAATTTTGCGAGAGGGCTCATTCGAACGGAAATGAAAAGTTCTAGTGCCCTTTATAAGTGATCAAAAAAATTGGAGGGCACCTAGGCCCCCTCCCACGCTCATTTTTCCCCAAAGTCGTCGGATCACTGAGATAGCCATTTTATTCAGCAAAGTAGAAAAACCTTATAACTATGTCTTTGGAGACGACTTACTCCCCTACAGTACCCTGGGAGGGGCTGCAAGTTACAAACTTAGACCAGTGTTTGCATATAGTAATGGTTACTGGGAAGTGTACAGACGTTTTCAGGGAGATTTTTTGGTTGGGAGGAGGGTTGGGGAAGAGGGGGTTATGTGGGGGGTACTTTCCATGAAGGAATTTGTGATGGGGGAAGAAAATTTCCATGAAGGGGGCGCAAGATTTTCCAGCATTACTTAAAAAAACAATGAAAAAATAAATATGAAAAAGTTTTTTCGACTGAAAGTAAGGAGCAGCATTAAACCTAAAACAAACAGAAAATATTACGCATATAAGGGGTTCACCTCCTCCTAATACCTCACTCTTTACGCTAAAGTATTTTTAGTAATTTCAACTATTTATTCTACGGCCTTTTTGATTTCGGGGTCATTCTTAAGGAATTAGGACAAAATTTAAGCTTTAGTGTAAAGAGTGAGGTATGGACGAGTGGGCGAACACCCTCATATACGTAATAAAAACATAAGAATATAAAAGTTCGTTACGTAAGCTAATTCGTAAGTTACGTATATCTTTTACTAATGAAAACGTTCGTAAAAAAATAAAAGTTCTAGTTACCTTTTTAAGTAACCAAAAATTGGAGGGTAACTGGACCTCCCACGCTCCTTTTTTCTCAAAATTGTTCGATCAAAACTATGAGATAGCTATTTAACCAAAAAAATATATGCAAATTTCGTTTCAATTATTCATCTGCGGAGAGCCGAAATCAAAACATGGATTAACTCAAAAATGTTCAGAAAAAAAAATACCCTATGTATGAAAGGGACTGTTCCCTCCTCAACACATCGCTCTTTACGCTAAAGTTTTTACTGTTTTAAAAAGTAGAGCTGAGAGAAAGAGTCAAACTTTAGCGCAAAGAGCAGTGCGTTGAGGAGGGAACAGCCCCTTTCATACGTAGGGTAATTTCTGTTCGTTTTAAGTTTTAACGTCACTCCTTACTTTCAGCTAAAAAAAAACTTGTTCTTTTTATTTAATAACAATTAAGATCGAAGTTGAAATTTCGAAAATCAAACAAAAATTATTGGTTCGTAGTTTACGCAACATATATCTAAAGAACTAGCTCAAATACACTGACTACACTATGCGCTTTACGGAAAACTGAGCTTTCTTGAGTTTTTTAGAGAATTTCAATATTATATTGAGATTTATCGATATTATGACCAGCAAAATACTATTGAGAACACTATATAGGACTATTATTCTTTTATTTTTCGTTGGCTACTTAAAGACTTTTATGTTCCTAAGAGAATATTCTGTTTTTTTCCTCGGTTATGTGTTTTCAGTAAAAGCGCTAGTTTTACAGAATCCTACGAATAAAAGGAAATATTAACAGCCAGCTTATTTGGGATAATTTTGCTCACATATGTTGAATTAACTGCGAAAGGATAATTTTAGTTCTGAGTTTCAATATCGTTCATTACTTACATCAGACAAACTTTTCTTTTTCAAACCTTATCGGAGAATTTATAAACGGATTAAGCTGGATATCTAAGATTCAGATAACGCTTTACAAGATATACCAAACAGCGTAATATCTTTTTCTGCCAATAAGGATTATCGGGGCCTCTATAGTTCGGAGTGCCCCCCCACACAGGGCTGCCAAATTTTTTTTAAGGAGTGTGTCATATTTTTTCCTAGAATGTGCTTTTTGTGTCATCTCAGATTCCATAATGTGTCACAAAATGTGTCATATTTTTTTGCTACAAGTGGTATCATATTTAATTGTCAAATCTTTATTTAGAGTTTTGAATATGTAATCTTTTCCAAATCAGTTAAAAAGGAGTAAACTTAACCTTATCCTATTATCTTGGGATCTCGACCTTTTTATGACGTCATGAAAGAAATAGAAATATTCAATTAAATTAATGTTACACACTGAATTTGTGTCTGGGCGGCCAACGAGGCAATTTTACATTTATAAAAGTTTTAGGGAAAATCAACTCCGACAGCAAATTGAAAATAGACTTTTCGTATGACGTCGTAATCGTAATCGGCTCTATACGAAATCAGCTTTATTGGCTAAGCTTTTTATTTACTCAATATGTAAGCCATTCAACCAGCTTCAATCTAGTATTTCTGTCATATTTTTTGGTGCCTTTTTAGGCCAGAAGGATTATTCTGAAGGAAAGTAATCTCTGGAAATTTGTAATCTTGTTCAAGGTTGAATACCCCTTCTATACTCCTAAAAATGGGAGTTGCTGCTTATGCACACAGCTTTGGTAAACTGCATACTGTTTAATTTTTACTATTAAGTACGTACCAGTTGGCTACATCAAACACTCAATAAAGAAACCAATTAAGTTCGGATGTTCAGCGTGCATTTTGATTTGAAATTTCCGCCTATGGCTGTTTTTTTTCGCGTAGTTAAAAATTTTAAATACGGTGATGGCATCAGTCCTGTATTCTGCACTGTTTGTGTACTACTGCCACCGTTAGGCAGCGCTATTCCCTTCCATTAATTTGTATCTTTTCTGGAGGTAGAAAATTGAAATTTTACTTTTCTTTTATTAACATTTAAAAATCCAGACTAGGATGACAAAAATGTGTCATTTTTTTTGAAAAATGTGTCATTTTTGTCGATTGTGTCATTTTTTATTGAAAAATGTGTCATTTTCGTCGATTGTGTCATGATTTCGACTGAATGTGTCATTGTGTCACGCAACATCAAATTGTGTCATTTTGACACAAAATGTGTCAATTTGGCAGCCATGCCCCCACACCGACAAAGCCCTTATAAACTATGTGAAAAGAAGCAAAATGCTTCTAGTGATAAGACTGTTACAGATTTCACCCTAACACGACAGCAGTTAGCATTTGTCAACAAAGATGGCATTCAGATCAATAGGTATCACAGTATAGCCAACTGAGCCAATTGAGTGTTTCCAAAACACTAGGTTTCAAGGAGACGGTAATATCGTGACTTTACAAAAGCATGTTAAAATTAGGGCTTCTAAACTGCTTATAGTTCCATTAATGCCCGGTGATAGGTAGATGGATAGATAGATGGATAGATTTATTCAGTTCGGAAGCCCCATGGGTATGGGTAGAAAAAGTAGGTAAATTGCGATAAAAAGAACAAAACCCCACAAATAAAAATGATATCACATACTACTCTTTTCTACTAATTTACGAGTTTACTGCTTCTCTTACCTTTTTTTGTTTTTTTACCTTTGAATGGGGTTGTAATCTTATCTGCAACGACATCTAATACCAAAATAACTAGACAATTTATTTCTCTACTAAATTTAATCTTAGCGTTTTTGTTTCCAAGTATGTTTTGATACCTTTTTTAGTGTTACACTTGTAAACTTTTGTTCGTATATGGTTCAAAAGAATTAAAATACAAAGCTATTATTTTTATCCTTGCCTTATTAGTGTTCCCCATACAAAACGCATTCGATAAGGAATGTCTAAGATACTGTTGCATATTATATCTTAATGTCGTCTAAATTTTATTTAGGATTCAAATTTGACCAACACTTAAATTTGAATGCCAAGATACAACATACAAGTTCTGGTTTGGCAAGTCGCCTTTCCAGTTTGATAGGGATATTTCTTGACAAGGAATTTTTGAAAATGAAGCTAAAGGCTAATTTCCGAGTCTATAAAAAAAATTATTGTGAATATTTTTCTCTTAACTATGGGGCTTTATTTGGGTAAATAGTAACAACATACAGAACTTCTGACAGGAAACCAACTCCTGACGTCCAGCCTATGAAGTCACGGGCTTTCAAAAGCCTAGATATTAGAATCTTACATCGACTCGCTTTTTTTAAACGCTAAGACCTTCAGTGCTTAGAAAGACGAATTCAGTAAACTATTCTACCGGTTAACAAAGATTGATTTTGATCCGACTTCATGGTTCCTTTATTGTGAAAAAAGTTTAAACAAAAAAGAAAAAAAATCACCATCATATTTCCTCCTGCCGGGAATGGATGGAGAGATAGAAAAAAAATTACAATGAAATGAAACAGACACACCAAAGCAAAATGAATGACGCACCACAAAAGGAATCCTGCACCTCCCAAGACCCGCCATAAACAAAGTAAGAGTGAGTCATAAAAAAAGTCAACAAAGTCATTGCGCAATGCGCAATAAATATTACAATTAAAATAGAAAATACCAAGAGAATTGCTTAAAAGTAATTGCTTAGAAAATTACTTAGAAGAAAAACATTTTTTGAAGGTACCAAACGTATGATGTTCTTTAGTTGATTGAGGTAGAATACTCCACGCAGCCACTGCAGTTAATGCCAAGTCTGATCTAACTGACGGGGTTAATTGGATAGAAATGTTGCCTGAATTAGAATGATCATACAAAGATTATTGTAAGACCAAGGATGAACAGGTAATGAATGCCACACAACATCGCCGTGTAGTTGAAAGAAAGGGGAAGACACACATGAGAGAATATCGACATGCTTAAAATTCAGCAATGTCTTAGCAGAAGAATCTTATTCAAGGATAAGGTTCCTTTCTTTATGTTAGATGGTAGAGAATGTTCTCATGAAACACCTAAATTGCAGATGTTAGATGATGGTCTTCATATAGTTAACTTTTCGAAGGGAATGGGATTTTAGAAGGCAATAAGAGACGCAACACTAAATTATTCAATGAAACAGAATTATCGGAGTTGGTCCGATCCTGGACTTGGCAGAACGCCCAGTGATAAGTACTTTGGTGTAATTCGACACTACTTCCGACTGCCATGACGTGAATTCAGGTTTGAGCAAGAGCTTTAGTTAATATGAGCAACTAAGCAGAAATTATACCAAGAAACAGACTTTGTTAAAATCTTGACATGGTAGCCCCTTGGAGTCCTCTCTAGCGAGGAATACAACTATCAAATGTTGGAGTCAACCCTACCAAGTTACACCGATTATAGTCCTGGTACTCGTTACTTATTCAGAACACACTCGAGAATTTTAGATCTGAAATACATCGGTTTCACAGCCACAAACACAAGTGACGGGTAGCGACCAATCAGGGGAATATAAACATTCTTCAAATACAGGCGATTGGAGTAAATCGTTTGTATGGAAGTTTTAGCTAGTTTCCTATTTCAGCCAATATTTGGGAAAAGGATGCCTCAGCCTTACAAAATTTGACGATTAGTGAATTTGGACTAATTTAGCTGATTGTTAAACAGTGATGTATTTAAAAATCACGTATCCAATTAAAAGAAGAAAAAGGAAAGTGTGAAAAGGGAATTACGAGGATTTTCGAGAAGGAAACGGGAATTAAGAAAAGAAAGTGCAGAAGTTTATTTGAAAGTAATTCGGTGTCTTACGATACGCAACAGTAATCATTCACTGATGAGATCTTTATATTGTAACTTGGTAAGATTTGGGGTGACATTCGCGACAAAAAACTGTTGGTTTTTGGAAAACAACCCCAGAAATTAGGTCATTAGCATAAATAAAGAACAGAACTGCCAAGAATTGGGCATCAATTCCCCTTGCATGTTAGTTTCAAAGGTTTGCAAACAGACAAAAAAGTCTGCCAACCGACCAGCATGATTTGAATGTGAAAACGATCTGTAAAAATGCATTTTTTTTTAACAAAAATGTCATTAAAAATTAAACTAATCTGAATTTTTTTAGAAATGGTGATCTTGATAACTGGATTAAGAATTTGAATTTAACAGATCTTAAGAAATGTTTGATTCTTCAACTGCCAATCCTATTACGATAACTTTCAATAGCATCAGCCCATCTGTAAAAATGCATTTTTTTTTTTAACAAAAATGTCATTAAAAATTAAACTAATCTGAACTTTTTTAGAAATGGTGATCTTGACAACTGGATTAAGAATTTGAATTTAACAGATCTTAAGAAATGTTTGATTCTTCAACTGCCAATCCTATTACGATAACTTTCAATAGCATCAGCCCATCTGTAAAAATGCATTTTTTTCTGAATTTTTTTAGAAATGGTGATCTTGACAACTGGATTAAGAATTTGAATTTAACAGATCTTAAGAAATGTTTGATTCTTCAACTGCCAATCCTATTACGATAACTTTCAATAGCATCAGCCCATTTTGGGGCTTCAAAATCAAACATTTTTCAACAGCATTAATGCAGGGCAAAGATCAGGTATAAAAAATAATTACTTACGCCTTTGTAAGTACCGTTCCAGAGGATCCTTTGGGTCGTAAATAAGATCATCGACGGATATGACTATGTACTGCCCATCGTTTAACAATCCACGATTGTACATCGTGTGCACGAAGTCAACCAAAGCAACATGTTCTCCAATAAATAAGTAAACTAAAAGATCAATTAAATATATTAAACCAAGTCATATCGTGAATAAGAAAGGCTGCGTGAAATATTTTCCGATTGAAAATTTATTTGGATCATTTTAACAGAGTCGGAGAGGGAGAAAGGTCTAAAGACTTTTTTTCTGAAAGCGTCAAAATTTTACCCATATTGTGAATTTCTGTCTTCCACGTGGGAAAGAGGCAGGTACCTATTTTATGAGAGAGATTAAATAAAAAAAAAACAAGTTTTTTTAACTGAAAGTAAGGGGACGAGCAGAAATTACCCCGTATATGAAAGGGGCTGCTCCCTCTTCAATGCCCCGCTTTTTACGCTAAAGTTTGACCCGTTCTCTCAACTTTGCTTTTTAAATAGTAAAAACTGTAGCGTAAAGAGCATGGCGTTGAAGAGGGAACAGCCCCTTTCATATACGGGGTAATTTCTGCTTGTTTAAGTTTTAATGTCGCTCCTTACTTTCAGTTAAAAAAAACTTGTTGTTTTTTTTTAATTTCTGAACGTTTTTAGTTAATCCATGTTTTGATTTCGGCTCTCCGCAGATGAATAATTAAAGCGAAATTTGCATATTTATTCATTTGGCTAAATGGCTTTCCCATAGTTTTGATTGAATAATTTTGAGAAAAAAGGAGGAGGGGGACGCCCAGTTGCCCTTCAATTTTTTGGGTACTTAAAAAGGTAACTAGAACTTTTAATTTTTTACGAACGTTTTCATAATTAAAAGATACACGTAACTTACGAATTAGCTTACGTAACAAACTTCTATATTCGTATGTTTTTATCTATATATATAAATTACGTATATGAAACGGTTCGCCCACTCGTCAATACCTCGCTCTTAACACTAAAGCTTAAATTTTGTCCCCTGAATCACAAAGGCCGTAGAATAAATAGTTGAAATTACTAAAAATAGTTTAGCGTAAAGATTTCGGGTATTAGGAGGAGGTGAACCACTTATATGCGTAATATTTTTTTGTTCGTTTTGGGTTTTAACGCTACTCCTTACTTTCAGTTGAAAAAAGCTTTTCATATTTATTTTTTCATTTTTTTAAATAATGTTAGAAAATGCTTCGCCCCCTTCATGGAAATCTTCTTTCCACATGACAAACGCCTCCATGGAAAATTTCCCCCACATAACCCCCTCTTCTAAGCCCCTCCACCCAACCAAAAAATCCCCCTGAAAACGTCTGTACACTTCCCAATTACCATTACTATATGCAAACACTGGTCAAAGTTTGTAACTTGCAGTCCCTCCCACGGGGACTGTGGGGGAGTAAGTCGTCCCCAAAGACATAGTTATAAGGTTTTTCGACTATGTTGAATAAAATGGCTATCTCAGAATTTCGATCCGACGACTTTGGGAAAAAATAAGCGTAGAAGGGGGCCTAGGTGCCCTCCAATTTTTTGGGTCACTTAAAAAGGGCACTAGAACTTTTCATTTCCGTTCGAATGAACCCTCTAGCAAAATTCTAGGACCACTGGGTCGATACGATCACCCCTGGGAAAAAGAAAAGAAAAAAAACAAACAAATAAACACGCATCCGTGATTTGTCTTCTGGCCAAAAATACAAAATTTCACATTTTTGTAGATAGGAGCTTGGAACTTGTACTGTAGGGTTCTCTGATACGCTGAATCTGATGGTGTGATTTTCGTTAGGATTCTATGACTTTTAGAGGGTGTTTCCCCTTATTCTCTGAAATAGGGCAAATTTTCTCAGGCTTGTAACTTTTGATGGGTAGGACTAAACTTGATGAAACTTGTATATTTAAAATCGGAATTAAAATGCAATTCTTTTAATGTAACTATTGGTATCAAAATTCCGTTTTTTAGAGCTTTGGTTACTATTGAGCCGGGTCGCTCCTTACTACAGTTCGTTACCACGAACTGTTTGATTACCACGAACCACGATTTGAAAATATTTATTATAAAAACCAACACAAAACAGTAATAACAGTCACCCTGAGAAGTAAAAACTTGTCCGAGGGGTTGGCAAAAATAAATTAGAAAATAATACAGGACAAAGAAAAAAATATATATATATATTTATCAAGCCAATAATACGACCTAATCGGCACCACAAGCCTTCCAACAAACAAATTCAACAATACTAATAAAATCATACCCCTAGAGGCCAGAACACTACTGAACTATTTATTTACATTTACATTTGCACTTAACAATTTTGACCCTTTCCTGTCATTCTCGTTATCCAGTCAGGTGACAAACTGATTCCCTCTTAACACTTTACGTGCCTATGGGCATTCCCCTCAGCCCTTACACGAAATTTGAGTTTTCAATTAAATGGTGATCTATTCGCAATCGACTTGACATCTAAAATATTCGTAGCGAAATCGTACTTGTCTGTTTCTTGTGATTAATTTACCAGTTATACCAGATGAAAACAGCTGAAGATATTGTTGTTAATCTAGGTCACACTTTAACACTGGTGTTCTTGCAACCTTAATCATTGTTGCAGCAATAGCCGGAACCTAGTAGAGAGCAAACCAAAGGCCATAGCAGCGAAAATTTAAAAGAGGGTTTTAAAGGAAATATATAGTGACTAATGTTTCACAATTGACACTGATATGGAAGTACTTATTGTTATTCAGATTCAACTGAACCATGAACTTTAATTGCGATATAATTTTACAAGGGAAATAACCCAAACCGAAATAGCTATTGCCAGAAACCCTTTACTGGAGAATAACAGACCCCCAGCGAAAATCGAGTTACTGCATATAAAGCAGTGATGTTTTTTTTCATTGCCGGAGATTGTACCAACTCAATGATTAATCAGTATCATAAGAACGTTCATTTCAAAGAAAATGAGAATATATGGTGTCCTTTTCAAGTAACATTCCTGAATTAGGTAGAAATGGCCGTTATTTCTCACTAGCCAGTCTTTTCTTAAACACATTTTTTATTTTTTAGTCCTTCACGGTGGTTCGTCATTCACTAGGTTGAAACTCCGGATGCAATCATGACTAAATAGATCGCACCTTAGTAAAGTGCCAATTTCTGCCACCGAAGACGCATTTTGTCTCAATTAGGGCAAAAAACTGGAAAATATAAGCTCTCTAGTACCAATTACATACTTCGTTGTTTAAAAAGATTCAGGAACGTTGCAATATTCAGATTATAGGAGAAAAAAGCTGATTGACCCATCAGGCGTCTGAATCATGGACAAGAAGTCAGGCAAAAACAAGTCCTTTGTTAAATGTAACCAGTGAAACAACAAAGATTCTCAATATTAAAGACCAATTAGCAAAATTTATAAACTACATTTTAATTTATGTCAAGTTATTCAGTGAAACACTGTTATTTTACAGATATATTCACATGGAAACCCTCTAATGAAGAACTATCCTCTGGCAGAACCGGGATTTCTATCCTGGAAAACCGGAAAAACCCGGTTTGTCCCTGAAAAACGGGATTTCCTACGACTTATATTTTGGTTGTTAAAAAATTAATAAGATTTTTTGACTTCCACAAAGATTCACAGTATTGCCAGACTGAACCGTAAAAAACTAGGAGGAAACAATTTCTGTAATTTGGCAATGCTTATCCTAACAGGAATGCTAGCGTTTGAAGGGGTTGTTCACCCATAAATCAGTAAGTCTAACTTTCAATGGACAATAACATTTGTATATATCACGTCTGATCACCTTTTTTGGCCTAGTAATAATGTTGCTTACATATTACAAATTAAGTAATAAAAGTGATAATTTCGGAATTCCAAGAAAAAATATGAATTTTAAAAATAATTGAATAAAGCCGAAACTCTAAACGGATGAATATAATAAGATAGAAAATCAGACTATCTAAAAAATTCATCTAGTAGGTAAGTCAATTAACTAATAACTTTAAGAGTATAAATCTTGAATAATTGAAATTAAAGATATATTAATGCAAAACTTAGGTTTTTAGCTATATAATGAGATACAAAACTTCAACAACCGTTTGGAAACAAGGTGTTAGGAATATATTCTTACACACAATCACTCTTTTTTTTTTAACGAGTTTATTGTCAATTAATGGCAGAGTTCGTCTTTGCGAAAGCAATCATGAAAAATAAACTTTATAAAGATTGGCACCTACTAAGATTTAAAACTGCATAACTGCATATGGAGGTCTTGTCCATTAAAAATAAGATTCTCGGGTTTTTCTAATTTGTTAAGACGTATGTGGTTTTGTAAGTTTCCACTGAACCAATTTAAAGAACTAGGTTTCATTTTACTGTCCTTGGTATTTAAAGCGAACGAAATACGGACTCTATATAAAAATCTACACAATGATCACGAATAAATCCGTATGCAGCTTAAGTATGGTCCAGTTTTTTTTTTATTTTTATTTACGATTTCTAAGGTATTTTCGCATTTTTTGTGTTGCTCACATAGTCCACCCTATTTTTTAACGTTCTTATGAATTTGCCCCCCTCCCTCCCCATATTCGTACATAGTCTAGTCATAGACTTAGGGAGAATGCTTTGTCCTTGGCAGGGGATAAGACTTAAGAAGAAGTTTATTGCCCGGAAATATTTCTACATTTATTCAGTATATGAATATGTTTTTCCAGGTACTATATGTTTTTGGGTTTCTATGGCGATTGTGCTCACTCGGAGGTACACAAATAACCCGCTGATACCAATGCAAACATTTTAAAGACATACACAGGCTAAAACATCAATTTAGTTCGACCAAAATCAATACTAAAAATTGAACCGGCCATCAATACATTAGGCTATTAAGGGGTTGTAGGGATAAAATGTTAAAGTATATCCAATTGAACCTTTGCCAAAAACACATCAAGGGAGCTTTGGGAAAGGGACTTATAGACCTTTAAGCCCTTTCAGTGCACCCACGACCCCATATGCTATATCATTAGATTGGTTCGCTCTAATTGCCTGTTTTTGCGTGAGTGCGGCGTAAACGTCGAGATGAATAAAGAATGTTCGGCAATACAGTGAAAAAAAAAAAAAAGTGGACATTATCCGCTAATTATCTAATGAACTTCGGAAAGTGATGTTTTGAAATTTCTTGAAACTATATAACTATGAAGAATTTAGTTAGTTCCTGTCATCGTACAGAATACAAGAGATTTAAACGAAAAATCTTTTCTTATCTATCTGATAATGGTGTTTTTCCCCTATGTTGAGAAATACCCCCTCGAAATGTTATATGCATAAGAGTTTTAACTTGTTTCATCTGTTTAACTTTGAGGGGATAATTGTAAATTGCACTCGTTTTTTTACTCGTTTTTCTCAAGTCTTGAGAAATTAATTCAATCAATTTTTTTCTTCTCAATTTTTACCCGTATTTAATATTTTTATACTCTTTCCATATGATTTATTTTATTTTCATGCCATTTTTCGACCAATTCCGAATATTCAATCAAACAGTTCGTGGTAGCGAACTGTAAGGAGCGACCCGGCTCAATAGTAAACGAAACTCTAAAAAACGGAACTTTGATGCTAAAAAATATATCAAAAGAATCGGATTTTTATGCTGATTTTAAATATATAAGTTTCATCAAATTTAATCTTTGTAATCAAAAGTTACGAGCCTGAGCAAATTTGCCTTATTTTGAAAAATAGGGTGAAACACCCCCTAAAATCACAGGATCTTAACGAAAATCACACCAACGCATTCAGCGTATCAGAGAACCATATAGAAAAAATTTCAAGGTCCATTCTACAAAAACGTGGAATTTCGTATTTTCTGCCAGGAGACAGATGACGGGTGCGTGTTTATTTGTTTGTTTTTTTTTTCCAGGGGTCATCGTATCGACCAAGTTGTCCTAGAGTGTTGCAAGACGGCTCATTCTAACGGAAATGAAAAGTTCTAGTGCCCTTTTTAAGTGACCAAAAAAATTGGAGGGCACCTAGGCCCCCTCCCACACTCAGTTTTTTCCCAAAATCCACGGATCAAAATTTTGAGATAGCCATTTTGTTCTGCATAGTCGAAAACCCTAATAACTATGTCTTTGGGGATGATTTACTCCCCCATAGTCCCTGGGGGAGGGGCTGCAAGTTACAAAGTTTGACCAATGTTTACATACAGTAATGGTTATTGGGAAGTGTACCGACGTTTTCAGGGGGATTTTTTTGGTTTGGGTGTGGGGTTGAGGGGAGGGGAGTATGTGGGAGGGTCTTTCCTTGGAGGAATATTTCATGGGGGAAGAGAAATTCAATGAAAAGGGCGCAGGATTTTCTAGCATTACTATTAAACAAAAACAATGCAAATATAAACATGAAAAAGTTTTTTCAATTGAAAGTAAGGAGTAGCATTAAAACTTAAAACGAACAGAGATTATTACGCATATGAGGGATTCTAAAAATACTTTAGCATAAAGAGCGGGGTATTTAGGAGGAGATGAATACTTCGCTCTTTATGCTAAAGTATTTTTAGTAATTTCAACTATTTATTCTACGGCTTTTCTGATTCAGGGGTCATTCTTAAAGAATTGAGACAAAACTTAAGATTTAGTGTGAAGAGCAAGGTATTAACGAGGGGACAAACCCCCTCATATATATAATCAAAAATATAAGAATATAAAAGTTTGTTACGTAAGTTAATTCTTAAGTTACGTATATTTTTACTAATAAAAACGTTCGTTAAAAAATTAAAAGTTCTAGTTGCCTTTTTAAGTAGCCGAAAAATTGGAGGGCAACTAGGCCTCCTTCCCCACCCCTTATTTCTCAAAATCGTCTGATCAAAACTAAGTGAAAGCCATTTAGCCAAAAAAAAAAAGAATTAATATGCAAATTTCATTTTAATAATTTATGTACGGAGAGCCAAAATCAAACATGCATTAATTCAATAACCTTTCAGAAACTAAATAAAAAAAACTAGTTTTTTTAACTTTGGGTATCGTGTATTTGGGTACCTAATGGATTCCAAGGCATGACGAAATTATACTATCGAAAATCGCCTTAGCTTTTACAGTATCGAGGTATTTACCTCGAATGCATTCTTGTTTTATCAAAACTTTGTGAGAGTAAATCCGGTTCAAGATGTTCACTGAATGAATGCTATATGTGAACTGAATGCTATATGTGAACTGATGTGTCTATATGTGTCTTGACAACAATAGATCAGACAGTTCGTGGTAACGAACTGTAAGTAAGGAGCGACCCAGTTCAATAGTAACCACAACGTTAAAAAATGGGATTTTGATACCAATAGATACATCAAAAGAATCAGATTCTTATGCTGACAATATATAAGTTTCCTCAAGTTTAGTCCTTCCCATCAAAAGTTAGGATCCTGACATAATTTGCCTTTTCTCCGAAACAAGGAAACACCCCCTAAAAGTCATAGAATCTTAATGAAATTCTTACCATCATATTCAGCGCATCAGAGAACCCACATGTGTAGGTTTGAAGCTGCTATCTGCACAAATGTGAAATTTTGTATTTTTTGCCAGAAGAAAGATCACGGATGCGTGTTAATTTGCTTTTTTTCCAAGGGGTGATCGTATCGACCCAGTGGTCCTAGAATTTCGCGAGAGGGCTCATTTGAATGGAAATTAACAGTTCTATTGCACTTTTTAAGTGACCAAAAAATTGGAGGGCAGCTAGACCCCCTCCCATGCTAATTTTCCCCCGAAATCACCGAATCAAAATTTTGAGATTGCCATCAACATAGTCGAAATATTTAATATATATGTCTTTGAGAACGACTTAATACTCCAAAGTCCCCGGGGAAAGGGCTGCAAATTATTAACTTTGCCCATTGTTTACGTATAGCATTCGTTATTGGTAAGTATAGGCTACAGATGTTTTCAGGGGGGGGATTTTTTCTTGTGGTAGGGTGGATTGGGTTACGCGGGAAGATCTTTCTATGGAGGAATTTTCCATGGGGGAAGATAATTTCTATGAAGGGGGCGCTGGATCTCCCAGCATTATTTAAAAAACGATAAAAAATTAAATTAAAAAAGATAATTTTTTCAACTGAAAGTAAGGAGTAACATAAAACTTAAAACGAACAGAAATTATCAAGTATATGAGGGAGTTTGTCCGCTCGTCAACACCTCGCTGTTTACGCTAAAGTATTTTTAGTCATTTCAAAAGAGCTATTTATTCTAATTAAACATCCTTCGTGATTCAGGGGTCATCCTTAATGAATTGGAACAAAACTGGAACTTCAGCGCAAAGAGCAAGGCATTCACAAGGGGGCGAACCACCTCATATTACGTATATGAGGAAGTTGGCCCCCTCGTCAATACCTCGCTATTTACGCTTAAGTTCGAATTTTGTAAAATAATGGCCGATATAAGAAATAATTTGTTTATGTTATTTTCCGGTCAATCTTAGCATTTAATTTTACCTTAAGCAGCTTCATAAGTATGATTTTTATGTGATAATAAACCAAAGATATTGTATGTGTTCGGTTTGCGGTTGTTATTAAATAACAACACAAGTTTTTTTCCAACTGAAAGCAAAGAATAACATTAAAACTTAAAGCGAAAATTAATTATTACTTTCATTTTTATAAAGATTTTTTCTTTCATTCATTTCAGTCATTTAAGAATTGCTCGAGTTGTGACTCTCATTTTCATAAAAATAGGTTCGAACTCTTTGGCCGTTTTGTTACTATGCCTTAGAAAATTAGTTCCGTAAATATCGCTAATTTAAGTTATAAGGGAGAATCTTTCCATGAAGAAATTTCTCATGAAGGAAGGAAATTTTCAATGAAGGAGCGGCTGGATTTCCCAAAATTATTGAAAAACGATCAGCAATTAAATAAAAAAAAGCATATTTAACTGAAAGTAAGAAGCAACATTAAAACTTAAAACAAACAGATAATATTACGTATATGAGATGGGTTGCCTCTCCTCAGTAGCTCGCTATTACTCTAAAGTTTTTTTTAACTTTTAAAAGAGGCTATTATTATAATTAAATAGCCTTTGTGATCCAGGAGTAATTCTTAAACAACTGAAACAAAAATCAAAATTAGGTTATTATAAGGTTATTATTAGTTTCAAAAAGTAAAATTAATATGCAAATTTCGTTTTAAATTCAGAAACGTTCAGAAGTTAAATAAAAAAAGTTTTTTTCAAAAGTTTTTTTCTATTGAAAGTAAGGAGCGACATTAAATCTTAAAACGAACAGAAATTATTCTGTATATGAAAGGGGCTGTTCCCTCCTCAACACCTCGCTCTTTACGCTAAAGCTTTGATTGTTTGACAAAGCGTCAAACTTTAGCGTAAAAGCGGGGTGTTGAGGAGGGGACAGTCCCTTTCAAATGAAGAATAATCTCTGTTCGTTTTAAGTTTTAATGTCGCTCCTTACTTTCAGATAAAAAAAAACTAGTTTTTTTTAATACATCAAAAGGGTTAACTTTTATGCTGATTTCAAATATATAAAATTTATTGAGTTTAATGTTACCACCAAAACTACGAGCCTGAGAAAATTTCCCTATTTGTTGAAAATAAGGTGGAAACATCTCCGAAAAAGCAAGCGCTCTTAGTAAAAACAACACCATCTGATTTAGAATATCACAGAGCCTTTGTGAAAAATTTTCAAGCTCCTATCTACAAGAAGTAGAATTTTCTATTTTATTTTTTCAGAAGAAAGATCACGGATGCGTGTTCACTTGTTTGTTTGTTTTTTTCCGCTGGTGGGTCATATCGAACCAGTGTTCCTAGAAGATCGAGAGAGGGATCATTTGAACGGAAATCAAAAGTTCTAGTGTCTTTTTGACACGATCAGCGGCTTTTAAGAAGTGATCAAAAAGATTGGATGTCCTTTTTTCTCCACATCCAATCAACTTTTTAAGATATCCATTTGATTTAGTAGAGTTGACTAAGCCTTTGGGAACGACATGATCCCCATAGTCCCTAAGGAAAGGGCTGTATATTTTAGGCCATTTGTCCATTGCCCACATATAGTATTTATTATTGGGACATATGAAGACAGTTTCGGGGAGGAATTTTCTGCGAGGCGGATTTTCTATTGGGAGGAAGTTTCCAGGAGAAATTTTACATGTGAGGGAAGGGGATTTCCTGGCATGATTGCAAAAACAGTCATTCATTACATTTATTAAAGAATGTTTTTTTTTTCAACTCAAATTAAGGAGCAGCATCAACACTTAAAAACAAGCATAAATTATAGGAGGCTACCTCTTCCTCAAACCTCACTATTTGCATTAAAGCTTGACTTTTTGTCAAAATTCCTTAAGAAAGCTTGCTTAAACGCAAGGGTGGTTGAATTTGAAATCATAAGTATTTTTGATGAACTTAAAGACTTTAATGGAAAGAGCAAGGGTTGAGGATGGGGCAGCCCCTCCCGTATAAATGCGGGATGATTTTTGTTGATTTTTAAGTTTTGATGATGCTCCTTACTTGCTCTTGATTTTTTTTTTTTAAAAATTGATAGCGCTGTGGTAGAAAACTTGCCTATGGCTGTGGTCACTTAGTTTCAAATCTTAGATCAGACAGTTTTAAATATACATAAATAGGCAAGCTTATAGGAAAGACGCCTTACAAGGAGGATGCAGTTAAAGGAAATGGGAAGAAGACAGAATTGTCAGTCTCGAAACCGAAGACATTCGGTAATAATTCCTGTCTTTTATCTCTTGTTTCAGGCTCTAGTTTTCTTCATTTGTTGGTCTGCATTTTTGTCTGTTTATGTGTTTGTTTGTGCTACGTCTAGATGTGTCCTACCTCGATATTGGTTAGACCTAGGACTCAAAAATTAAATCGGAGATCGAACTGTTAACTACTGGAAACCGAGTGGCCTGAGTAGTTAAAAATATGAAGTGTAGGTTACGATTGTTTGCATAAGAATAAATACAACTTTATGATAATGAAACTGGAAGATTAAAAATTCGAAAATAACAAAAAAAAATCTAAATGTACAAAAAAGGTAGAATTTTTTTATTAAATATATGAACATAAGTAAAAACGAGGGGCGCACAGCGGATTAGGATTCCCATAACTTGATCTGTTTGATCAACTCTCAAACTTTTTTCATTTATGCATTCAAAACTTAGATCAATTTAATATTTATATTAAGCAAATCGCAATTCGTTTTGTGCCCCTCATTTTTGCTTATATTCATATCTTCTCGAAAAAAAAATATACATTTTCTGTTTTCAAGTATATTTTGCAAACGGTTAAAGAAAATACATATTTCTTATTTCAATTTAGTTTCAAGCATTATTCCAATTGTGAAAAGATTCCCAGGTAGGCCTGTTGTAGGAAGGGAATTGTGAAAATATTACACGAAAAATGCTTCTTTGGTCCAACTACTGAAGAAAGGGATGAAAGCAGTTTTCAAGAAGAAGAGAGGAAGTAGTGGCATGGTGGTGTCTCATCGCTATTAACAGTGGATAAACCTGAAAATAGTTTTCAGCTTTGGCTCATCTTTTAAATAGTGATATATTCCATCCATCCAACCTTTCCAATTTCCACGGCCAAATTATCCTCGCGTTCAATAATGTTATTGTAACTCTCACCTGTACAGAATGTCATTATAATGATATTAAATACAGAAATAATTTTTATTATAGCTATATAAGATATTTGTTTATTTTTTACGTTCGTTAGCCAATTGTAATTATTGTATTTCTTACAAAAGCATATATTAAAATCAAATACAATAAATTATTCGCTTATAGTTGCCTCAGAGCTCAACAAGGTGCAATTCGTTATTTTTCCAATCGAAAATAACGTTATTCATTCCTGGAATATTTATTTATTAGTGTAAGCTATAATGCTCTGGGTTAGTTCCAAATGTTCTACGTTATTTTTTGTATTCAGTAGAGCGTAATAATTACGCTTATTTAATGAATTATTTCAATAAATTGCAATAAGCTCTGATGGACGCAGTGTGTAATTGCCCTCGTACGTGAAAGGAAAGAGGTTCAACTTATTTCGCAATGTCGCAGCTTACGATAGCACAATTGTTTTCGCACTATAAAACCATCATTTAATAAAAAGCCTATGGCGTTTTTTTTTACCATATGTTACTAAGCACTCTTACGGAGTATCAGTAATGTAATTAGTCTTTATACTGATTGCCGTGATAAAGACCACTTTTATCAAACATCCAGGAATTGCAATTTAAAAACCAGTTATAGGCTAGGTACTTAATGAAACATCAATTTAAATTGATCACATTCACCTGCCCAGAGTAGAATTATAGATAAGACATATTTTAAAATCTTTATAATAAAGAGAATACTGCGATCCTCAGGGCCGTTCATGCTAGTGAATAAGGCGCTGAATTCTCGAAAGTATGCGCCCTGTACAGGAAAATCTGTTATGAAATTTGTATGTGATTCCTTCAGTATGTTGAAAATGAATATCCTATTTTCTGTGCTAAATATTGCGCCTGGGCTGTTTGGGGTGAATAGGCTGCCGACTGTTGCGTCACTAGTGCATTTAAGCACGAAAAGAAGAAAAGTCCGATATCTTATTTTGCCAAAGATGAGTTAATGGAATGGAATATTGAAAGTTTCTTATTGAGAATATTGAGAGTTTTTATTGGCATTATGAGAAATAGAGAGTAGCTACTCTGCTCATGAACAAAATGGCAGTTGTGCAAGCCACAGCAACTTTAAGTCACTCATTTTCTAGGCTCAAATTTTCTGCGTAAACTTGCTGTGATAAGTGAAAACATTTGGTGTACAAGTTTTTCCCACTATGAACGGACGGGGAGAATAAGGATTATACGCGTACAGCTTAAATTTTTTATCTGTAGGCCTGAACGGTTCTTAAGGAACACGGCTGTGGATGTGGAAGAACAAGTATTAACGCCTGGGCCAAATTGTAATCATATTTGTTAATTAAATCAAAATTACGCACGACTTCAGCATCAACTATGTATTGTGTACACAGTTTGTTGGATTGAAAAGCGTTCAACTTTGAAAAATAGAATTTCTGATTAACAAATCACAATTAAAATGTGAGGCATAATTTTTTGAAATTAGAAAAGATGGAAGCTTAGAAAAGCAGTTTTCTCATCTGTAGGAAGAATCTGATAAAACATATAAACTCAGAACAACAGCAGTAGCGCCGATCGGGGAGGGGAGGTATTAGGACGCCAATTAGATTTCAGCAATACCTTTTTTGGTATTTTCATTGAAAAACTGTTTTATATATCATTGGAAAAATCGAAAAAAAGTTTCCCCTTCATGATTTTTAAAATACACCCCCCCCCCCTATAAAATTGTCCCTGTGCATAAGACGGGAAAAATGGGAATAAACTAGTGTTCTACAAGCATTTCAAACCAATTTCTCGCCACTTCAATACTAATGCAAGTGTGAAGTCAAAATCAAGGAAAACATATATCGTTCATAAATCTTTTTTGTTTTTTGATTATTAGTATTATTATGGTTGGTAAGTGCGACTACTATCTATATTGGAAGTTAAAAATCATCCTAGCCATAGATTATATCGATTATTTGAGCATGAATACCCATTAGGGGGACCAGGAGGCACCAGCCCCCTTGGCAGAATGACGTTTCCTTATTTTTTATATTTTTGTTTTGAGATTTCTATTATACAACTAGACCCCGGAGCTGCACCGATAAGGGAAGGTCAGTGGCGACGAGGGCAAAAATAGTAGCAGCAGCGCGCTGCCGGTGCGATCACTATTGCTCGCAAACACTTACATTTTTGTCAGTCTTTATCAAATCCCAACTTTAATTTACATCAGATTTGGACCTATTCACTTCGCATGTCGGTGGCTGGACGCTGGTATTCTTCGTTATTATAGGCTATGGCATTTCAGAAACCCTTGCGTAATAGTTGAAATATCTAACAGCTATGTATTCCTGACACAATTAATTATGAAAATTAGTAGTTTTTTTTCATCGAGCAACTGTTACCATCGAAAAGAAATGTCACCATTTACATCACTGCTGGGTTGGTCAGAAAATATTTCCCCTTAGGTTTCTTCCCCTCAAACATCCAGAAGGGATTTGGAAGGTATGTCCACTTCCAATCCAGATTGTTTTGATAATGAATTTTGTTTGATTATTGTTTGAATCTGTTTTCTCAAATACAGACCAATCAAATGTTTTTTAGCCATGAAGCTGGTGGCAAATTGCCTAACTCCAGCCCGTTCTCTACCTTCATTGCCTTCCTCTCACCCAATGCTTTCTGTAAGCCCTGTGAGTTTGCAGCCACTGTGAAACAGGATAGTCACAACTAAACAAGTACATTCACATCCCAGCATCACCAAGAAAAAAATATTTCAAGGGAGAAAGGAGGGCAGACCAAAAGCAGTCGCTGATACATCAGTGAAAGCCAAGATTGAAGCTGCCGTTGCTTCAAGGAAGGCCAGGAAGAAGTATAAAAGAAAAAAACCTGAAGCAGCGAGCAAGAAAAATAAAGAAGAAGGATGCAAAGAGCTTTAGTGAGAAGACAGCACTGAGGGTGAAAATGAAACTGAAAAAGTTTAAACGGCGATTGTCGATAACAACTTAGACAGTATCTTGGGCAAGATAGTGAAAAGGAAAGTGAGCTTATTCTTGGTTTGGGTTGCACATGGCAAATTTGTAAAAGCCATCAATGAGGGCCGTTAGGGAGAAGGTAGAATCTACTCCAGATGCCAGTGTGACGACTAAGAGGGGTGGAAGAGGTAATGTGTGAAATTGGCTAGAACAGCAAGATCATCTCTACTACATGAAAGGGGATTTAGGGTAAAAAAAACGAGCGGAATGCCACCATCTCGGCTGACGGTGGCGTGCTGGCAGAGTTATAACATTCCGACGGTTGTCGACCAAACCTCTCGTCAGCGGCATTCGATGGATTCACCAACTCAGCACCAGGGTTTATATACAACATTGGAAGTGCCGATTAGACCAGGAAAGCCCCCCTAAAATTCAGCTTACGAGCACTAAAGTCTATTTACCGACGTTTTTCCATTAACGGAATAAATTTGACCAATCATTTGAACTTAACTATATTATGTCCTTGTAATGTGTATCGGGTCTGGTTCTTTATCTTTCTCGTATTTCCTATCTTATCCTTTATTTCTTTTTTTTCTCTTTACATGTGCATGAAATTTATTTATCTTTGGTATAGTGTGTTAAATGTAATGTAATTGTTTTAACATGGTGTATTATATGCTGTATAGTATGTTTAGTATTTAATAAATGAATGAATGTTGAGAGGAATATCGTACACAATCAAAAGTATTATATACAGCCCCCCCCCCCTCCCTTAGCGATAGGACAAGAATTGTAAATTCTGCAATTTGGCCCCTGTTTACATGTAGGACTTACATTATGAAAAGGAAGAATGTTTGATTCTGGGTGGGTCAAAAAGGCTAGGAGTATTAAGATGAAACTTTGGTGAATTTGGAGAGGCATGTTAAACTAAATCAAAAGACAGTATGTGCATCCACTTTATCAAAAAGGTAGATCCGCAATATCTTAAGAACTGCTGAAGATATGAAGTAAACTTTCAGAGATTTTAGAGGCAGTTCTTAGCACTGATAGAAATTTGAAAAGCAATTTTTTTAAAATAGATAAAAGGTCTAACAATTAAGCCGCTGGAAATGTCATGCCCCTCACAGCCCCAGGGCGAGGAATGTACATTATGCTTTTTGTCCATTTTTTTTTTTTACATGCAGGATTTATCGGTGGGAAATAATTGAATGTTTGATCCTGGGGGGTTCGAAAAGGCTAAAGGTATTGAGGTAAAAATATTAAGGAATGTTTAGTGGGGTGTTAAGTTAAATCAAAAGACACTATGCATATCCAAGTTATCAAAGGCGTATCTGTAATATCTATAGGAAAGGGTAAGGGTATTAACTGGAACCTTTCGGAGCCACTACTACGAAAACTGCCAGTATTACTACGACTGCAACTATTTACAACAGTTACTGCAGCTACTTGCAACAGTGACTAAGATGGCTTGTGACGGCGAATACCTGCGACTGTTACTGCGACTGCTCGTGACTGTGACTACAAATACTTGCGAGTTTCACTACTTTTACTTGCGACTACTTTCAGGAAATTTGAGGAGGACTTTGAATAAAAAAGCTCAGAACACAAAATGTGTAAAATAGGAACGAAAAGTTTATGACTACTTTTGGAAATTTGTAGGGGATATTGAACACACACACAAAACAAGAGCCAAGAGCTCATATGGCACTTGTGACGAGGTTGGAAGAGCCAAGAGCCAAGAGCTCATCTACTCTACTCAAAGCATTTTCCAAGATTCCCGGTTTCCAAGATTTCCGTTTACCCCTCCAGCCCCCCACTGTCCTCGGATCCGATCTGAATTGAAAATGGAGCATCTGAGACATGACATCTTTCTATATACCAAGTTTCATTAAGATCCGATCACCAATTCGTGAGATAAACATACCTCATTTTGCACAATTTCCCTTCCTTCCAGCCCCCCCAGATGGACAAATTGGGATAACGACTGTTATCAAGTCAATTTGTGTAGGTCCCTGACACGCCTACCAGTGTTCATCGTCCAAGTACGTCTAGAAGCAACGAACTCGCTAAAGCACTAGAAATCCCCCCAACTCTCTCAAAGAGAGCGGATCCGGTCAGTTTGTGCCAATCACGTATCTAGGACTTGTGCTTATTCTTCCCACCAAGTTTCATCCCGATCTCTACACTCTTAGCGTTTTCCAAGGTTTCCGGTTTCCCCCTCCAACTTCCCCCAGTGTCACCGGATCCAGTCAGGATTTAAAATAAGAGCTATGATACACAAGTTCCTTCTAAGTATCAAATTTCATTAAGATCCGAAGCCCCGTTCGTAAGTTAAAAATACATCATTTTTCTAATTTTTCTGAATTAACCGTCCTTCCAAAACACCCGCCCCCCCAGATGGTAGAATCGGGAAAGCGACTATTTCTAATTCAATCTGGTCTGGTCCCTGATACGCCTGCAAAATTTCAGCGATCGCTACATTTATCACGTATCTAGTTTCGGATCTTCTTCACATAAAAATTGGGGTGGTACAGGATTCGAACCTGAGACCTTTCGCACCCTAAACGAGGATCATACCCCTAGACCAGCAGGTCTTAAAACTCTTCTCAACTATCTCGTTCACTCGCACCCGCCCCCATATAGTCAAATCAGGGAGGTGGATATTTCTAATTTAGGTCCCTGATATGCCTGCCAACTTTCATCGTCCTAGCTTATCAGGAAGTGCCCAAACTAGCAAATACCAAGGTATTTGTCAAGCTGGTACAAACTGGTAAATACCAAGTGCCATACAAAATCACTACATGCATGCTGGTTGCCAAAGGGGGTTTCAATAAGATTTCAGGGACGTCTCAGGTATTAAACTAAAGCTTTTAGAGCATATTCAGGGGGACGATCGGACGCACTCCTCCACTAACCCTATTTAGATGCCCTCTTCCCAATACTGACCAAAATTTTGGGAGAATAAGTGTTGAAAATAGTCAAAAGGTCTAATAACTATACCTACTGGCTTAGACTTCTGGGATTAGTTTGCCGAGGAGGATGGGGGGATGATTTCAGGCATGTTTTGAAAACAATCAGAAATAAATTTAAACAAAGTTTTTTTTAAATGAAAGTAAGGAGGGATTTTTGGGAGTGAATGGGATTTCACACGGCAGGAATTTTTCTTGGAGGAGGCTCCCACGGAGGGGATATCGATTTCCCGGCATTAGTTGAATTATCATTTGACTGTATGTCAGTTTGTCTGTGGTTTAATGTAGTTCTTTAGTTCTTTTTGAAACTTCATGTTTGGAAAAAGTGTTTTTAAACTAACGCAAAAAAAAGGACCAAGACAATTCAACAAGTTTAATATCAACGCTAAGCGTTTGGTCACCAAAATTGAACAAAATCCTTAACTTTACGCTTTTTCAGGCTAATTAATTATGCATCAGGCGTATTTGAAGAATGTTCGATTATGTATTTTTCCATAGGGTTTTAAACCTGATTTTTTTAAACTACTATCAAAACCTTAAACCGAATTATTAAGCAGGGGAATCTCTTACAGTGAAGACGTTTAAAATTAAGACTTTTACGATTCACTTGAAATGTTTCAATAGGTTGTAGGCTTTTTACGAGTCATAAAAAAGTACCCTGTATATCAAGTTGGAAAATTTGATTTCCAACATTATCTGCTAAATCGTAAAAATGTCATCGGCTGAAACTTGAAACGGAATAGGCCTTGTAGTAAATTATAAAGCACAATTACCAACATTTATTCGTTTATTTTGGCTTTCAAGCCGAATAACCCGTGTGTTCACTGATCAGATCAGGCCCGTACACAGGAATATATTTCAGGAGAGCGTTGGATAACCTTGTTAACTCATTTATGTTCTATAAAATTGTCGAAAAAGATTATTAAAATTATTAAAATAGTGAGATCTGGAGGCTAGGCCTCTAGGCCCCAATCCTATATAGGCATCTGACACTAACAGTTGTGAGGTCAAATATATCTGCTAGAGGCTGTTTTTTTTATCATTATGTTTAAGGTCAGACTATTTTCACGGTTTTTTGGCTTAGCAACAAATCCGATTTAAACATTATTATTTTAACTGGAAATCTCAAACGCTCCGAAACCTCACTATTTTTAAATTATACCCAAAAATTTCTGTATCTCTCATACAGTTTGTTGGTTATCTGACTGGGCCCAAAGAGCCCTGATGCACAAGCCTCAGGAGCATGGCACTACCGCTTGTACCTTGAGTAGTATCTCTGTGGGTATTGTTTGTTAAATTTTTATTGACTTTCAATTATCGTATTGCGGCTAAAGCCCACGTTCCACCATATGTGTATTTCTCAGAACGCTATGGGCACCGCGCAATTCTACCACACTTGGCACGCTTCCGTCACGCTCGACACGTCCCACCTAGTGTACGTGATTTACGAAAGTGGTTGCCACCTCGGTGATAAAGCTCACAGTGAATGACCGTTCCTGCACACAGGGGACTAGAGCTGACTCCACCTCCAAATGGTTTGAAAGACCCTTTAGGACAAATTTTATCCTTAAAAATCATCCTTCAGCATTACACTCGTTGGAGAAACGATTTGATCCCCCCCCCCCTAGATGATCTGATCTGTTTGCAACCATAGTAGTGACAACATCACTTTTGCAAAGATATTGCTACCGTGGATTTCTTGATCCCTCCCTCTTGACAAAGAGCATAGAATCCAAGTCCGGGATAAATACCGGTTCTAAAAGCTATCCTATATAGTTTATTATATATGAAAATGACAAGTTCTTTTTTTAAACGAGAGTAAGGAGTAACATTAAAACTGAAAAAAACAGAAATTATTCAGTATATGAAAGGTAACCCCCCTCTCAATATCTTGCTCTTTACAGAAGCTCTTAGAACTTTTAAAAAAGCTCCCAATTCTTCAACTGTGTTTCGGTAGCCGTTCTTAAAAAGTTGGGTAAGCAGTCAAACTTTAGCGCATAGAGCAAGGTATTGAAGAGAGGGCAATCATTCATATAAGGAACAATTTCTATTCATTTTGAGTTTTAATGTTGCTCTTTACAGTTAAAAAACTTGTTTTTCTATTTAATTTCTGATTGTTTTTCAAATAATGCAGGTAAATCTGGCTCATCCTCCATCCATGAAAATTCCATCCAACATAAAGTGCCCCTTCCCCGTTGTATTCCCTCCAGACAGGTTCATCCACATTGAAACCCCCCTCCCCAAAAAATTTCAAAAAATTTTCATTTGAAAAAGACTTTAATCTCTAATCGGTTTCTCAATCACTCCGGAAACGCCTCCTTCCATGGAAATTTTTTCCTGTAAATCAAAACAAATGAAACATAGCCCTCAGGTATTTTCCCCAGAAAATCCCCATATGCAAAATTGAGTTGGCAAAGAGAATGTAAAACAATGAAAAGAAAATCGTATAGAAATTATGTCACATCCCTCACCCCGAAAATTTCCCTCTCAAAGGAAAACTCTCCTTATTGAAATCCACCCGAAAAATTTCCCCCGAAAAATGTCTGTATACACCCGAAAAATTTCCCCCGAAAAATGTCTGTATACTTCCCAATAACAAATCCTGTACGTAAACAATGGGCAAATTTCATGACTTACAGGCTCTACCTACGGACTGTGGGGGGTCATTTTTAACTTAAAGACATAGTTATTTGATCTTCCAACTGTATTAAAAAATGGCTTTAACCAAATTTTGATCAGATAACTTCGGGAAAAATGGGTTTGGGAGGGGGGCCATTTGCCCCTCAATCTTTTTGGTCACTTAAAAAGGACGATAGAACTTTTAATCTCCGTTCGAATGCACTCACTCCCGATCTTTTAGGGCCATTTTTTCAATATAATCACCCTGCCAAAAAACAACAAAAAAACAAATAAGCACGCATCCCTGATCTATCTTCTGGGGAAAATAGCAATGAAATTCAACATTTTCAAGCAGGTGATGGCAACAAACTGTAAGTAAGGAGCGACCCGGCTCAATAGGAACCGATAATCTGTAAAATGGAATTTGATACCAACAGATTTATCAAAAGATTTGGATTTTCATGGTGATTTTAAATATATAATTTTTACAAAATTTAGCCTTACTCGTCAAAGGCTACGAGCCTGAAAAAGTTTGCCTGATTTTTGAAAAGAAGAGGAAACACCCCCAAAGAGTTATGGAATCTTACTGAAAATTCCACCTTCAGATTCAGCATATTAGAGAACCCTATTGTAGATGTTTCAAGCTCCTATCTGCAAATATGTGGAATTTTGTATTTTTGTTTTGCCAGAAGAATGATCACAGATGCGTGTTTATTTGTTTTGTTGTTGTTGTTTTTTCAGGAATGATCGTATCATATCCTAACGGATATGAAAACCTCTAGCGCCTTTTTAAAGTGATCCAAAACCTAGAGGGCAATTAGGGCCCCCTCCAACGCCACTTTTTTCCCGAAATCTTTCAATCAAAATTATGAGATGGCTTTTCTGTTCGGCATAGTTGAAAGGTCTAAAAATTATGTCCTCAGAGATAATATGACTCCCCACAGCACATGGGGGAAATTTTTAAGTTACAAAATTTGCTCATTGTTTACACATAGTATCTGTTATTGGGAAATATGTATACATTTTTTTGGGCGGGGAAGGAGATCAAATTTTCTGCTGAGGAGACTTTGCACGGGGAGATTTTTCCAAGGAGAGGGATGTCTCCAGGGGGCGATCTTTTCAGGAGAAATCCTATACGAAGTTTCTTTATGTCTTATTTTCTCCTTACCGACTCAATTATGCGCGTGGAAATGTCAAAGGTAATTTTCCGGGGTAAATTTTCACCAGGATTGAATTGTCCAGAGGATATTTACGTGGGGAGGGGGATTTTTCCGAGAAGATGGAACCAGACTTCCTGGCGTTACTTAAAAACGATCAGAAATCAAATAAAAAGCAAGTTTTTTCAACTGAAAGTAAGGAGCAACATTAAAACTTATTAGGTATATCATCAGGTATATTATTACGAACAGAAATTATTAGGTATATGAGGGGGTTGCCCCCTCCTAAGCGTCTCGCTCTTTACGCTAAAATTTGAATTCTATCCCAATTCCTTAAAAATGACTCTTTAAGCACAAGGGTTTTTAGTTAGAACAATAAGTAACCTTTTTAAAAGTGTCAAAAAAAAACTTTTCCGTAAAATGGAGCTGTTGAGGAAAGGGAAACCCCCGTCATATGCCTAACAATTTCTATTCATTTTAAGTTTTAATGTTGCTCCTTGCTTTAGGTAGGTAGGTAGGTGGGTATGCGTTTATTTCATCAAATAAAAATTACTAAAATTGTACTTACAATCAATAATATGCTGCTCAATTTAGGGACCTAAAATGTTCCTGTCCAGCAGCAAAACTACAACAAATAAATGATAACTATTCATTCAAAATCAAAGAAATACGCAAAAAAAAAACAGACGAAACACTATGCAATCTCTTTGTGTTTATTGCATTAAGGAGCTTAAAACTTCTACAATAAGGGTTCTCTGGCACGCTCATTTTGACGGTGTGATTTTTACTAAGATTCCTTGAATTCTAGGGAGTGTTTCCCCTATATCAAAAATCAGATAAATTTTCTCTGGCTTGTATCTTTTGATGGGTAACACTAAACTTGATGAATCTTATATATTTGGAATCAGCATAATAAGTGGATTCTTTTCATGTATCTATTGATATCAAAATGCCGTTGGTACTTGTCCGTTATTTAGTACCTAGTGGACCCGTGGCCCTTCTGCAATTCTCTCCCTGTGTCAACTTTTTGGGTATGTTGCACCTTTTTTGAAGCAAAGTCACGCAAACATTTTCAATCTGAATTACTGGGCGCACGAAGAAGTGAAGTTTGGTTAATCATAATGAAATATACCGAAAACTGATGAAAATAGAATATTTTGGTATCAAAACTAAGAAAACTAAAACAAAAAGTAATGGTTGGGAGGGGGACAGAGAATGCATTACATTAATTACCTAACCCAATTAAACTACAGTCTCTATATATTAAATATTCAATAAATATATGCTTACAACTTAGATTTCAACTGAGCCACAGCTAATTTTCTTCGGACTCTGACAGGTAAAATCGGTTATTGTCTTATCTGCAGATCCACATTCTCGAGTACGTATTAAATAATGCGCAAGTATTATTTCGTTTTTTAGAGTTCGGTTACTATTGAGCCGAGTCGCTCCTTACTTACAGTTCGTTACCACGAACTGTTTAATATGAAATTCTATCCTTAGCCGTGCAACCATCTGGAGAAAATATCTTCAAATTTATCAAACCTCACGATCCAGTGTTATCATTTTCCAGGTTAAATCCCATATTTTATTCTGGCGTTTCTTCAGCTCCCTTTATCTGACAACATAATTTTGACGCCTACATTAATGTCATTATTGTAAATTCGTCAAAAATCAGATATTTCCATTTCCCTTGACTTTTTTTTAGAAAATGAAATGCAGTATGGATAATAAAATAGATATTATTCATTGTTATTAACGAATTTATTCGTTAATGAAAGTGGGCTAAGAAAATATTATCAACCGGAATCGTCTGTAAGAAATTTTCGGGGGTAATTTTCAGCTAGAACAGAATTGTAAGCGAGAATTTGCCTTGGATTGTTTTATGTGGGAAGAACTTTACATTGAGGAATTTACTCTGAGGAGGCATGGAGAGGGAGCCAGATTTCCTGGCATTGTATGAGGAGACATCCCCCTCATAAACATAATAAACAATTTTGGTTTTATACGGTGAGATTTTCACGTTAAGAAGGTAGTTTCTGGAGGTAAACTTTCCGGAGGAAATTTTAAACAGTGGGGGAGGAAACTTTGCAAAAATTAAAAAAAGAACTTTATAGGATCTTAACGAAAATCACACCAGCGCATTCAGCGTATCAGAGAACCCTATAACAAAAATTTCAAGCTCCTATCTACAAAAATGTGGAATTTCATATTTTTGCCAGAAGACAGATCACGGGTGCGTGTTTATTGGTTTGATTTTTTATTGTTTTTTTTTTTCAGGGGTCATCGTATCGACCAAGTGATCCTAGAATGTCGCAAGAGGGCTCAATCTAATAGAAATGAAAAGTTCTAGTGCCCTTTTTAAGTGACCAAAATGGAGGGCACCTAGGCCCCCTCCCACGCTCATTTTTTCCCAAAGTCAACGCATCAAAATTTTTAGATAGCCATTTTGTTCCGCATAGTCGAAAACCATCATAACTATGTCTATGGGGATGAATTACCCCCCCCCCCCACACACAGTCCCTGGGGGAGGGGCTGCAAATTATAAAATTTGACCAGTGTTTACATACAGTAATGGTTATTGGGAAGTGTACATACGTTTTCAGGGGGATTCTTTTGGTTTGAGGGGCTGGGTTGAGGGGAGGGGGCTAAGTGGGAGGATCTTTCCTCGGAGGAATATGTCATGGGGGAAGAAAAAGTCAATGAAAAGGGCGCAGTATGACTGTATAAAAAACAGCAATGAAAAAATAAAATGAAAAAGTTTTTTCAATTGAAAGTAATGAGTAGCATTAAAACTTAAAACGAACAGAGATTATTAAACATATGAGGGGTTCTAAAAATACTTTAGCATAAAGAGCGAGGTATTTAGGAGGAGAAAAACACATTGCTCTTTATGCTAAAGCATTTCTAGGAATTTCAACTACTTATTCTACGGCCTTTCTGATTCAGGGGTCATTCTTAAACAATTGCGACAAAACTTACGATTTAGTGTAAAGAGCGAGGTATTAAAGAGGGGACAAACCCCCTCATATACATAATAAAATATAAGAATATAAAAGTTTGTTACGCTAGTTAATTTTTAAGTTACGTATATTTTTACTAATAAAAAGGATCGTTAAAAATTTAAAGTTCTAGTTGCCTTTTTAAGTAACCGAAAAATTGGAGGGCAACTAAGCCTCCTTTCCCACCCCTTATTTCTCAAAATCGTCTGATCAAAAATAAGAGAAAGCCATTTAGCCAAAAAAAGAATTAGTACGCAAATTTTATTTTAATAATTTATGTGCGGAGAGCCAAAATCAAACATGCATTAATTCAAAAACGTTCAGAAAAAAAAAAAAAATTTACTAGATTTTTTTACTGAAAGTAAGGAGCAACATTAAAACTTAAAACGAACAGAAATTACTCAGTATATGAAATGGGTTTTCCCCTCCGCAATCCCTCGCTCTTTACGCTAAGGTTTGACTCATTTGACACAATTCAATTTTTAAAACAATTAAAAACTTTAGCCTAAAGAGCGAGGGATTGCGGAGGGGAAAACCCATTTCATATACGGAGTAATTTCTATTCGTTTTAAGTTTTAATGTTGCTCCTTACTTTCAGTAAAAAAAACTAGTTTTTGTTTATTTTATTACTTAAAAAGGCAGAACTTTTTTTACGAACGTTTTTATTAGTAATAAATATACGTAACTTACGAATTAACTTACCTAGCGAAATTCTATATTTGTATATTTTTATTACGTATATGAGGGGCTCTCCCCCTCGTCAATACTTCGTTCTTTACATTAAAGCTTCAATTTGGTCCCAATTCTTTAAGAATGACCCCTGAATCACAAAGACCGTAGAATAAATAGTTGAAATTAGCAAAAAATACTTTACGTAAAGAGTAAGGTATTGCGGAGGAGACGAACCCAATTATATACGTAAGAATTTTTGTTCGTTTTAGGTTCTAATTCTGCTCCTTACTTCCACCTGAAAAAAACTTTTTTTGTATATATTTTCTCATTGTTTTTTTTAATAATGCTAGAAAATCCTGCAGCCCCTTCGTGGAAATTTCCTCCCCTCCCTCATGATAAATTTCACCATGGAAAGATCCTCCCACGTAGCCCTCTCTCCCTACCCCCCTTTAGCGTGAAAAAGTCCACCTGAAAGCGCCTGTACACGTCCCAATAACCATTACTATATGTAAATAAAAGTTTCTAACTTTCAGCCCCTACCCAGGGGACTGTGGGGGATTAAGTCGTCCCGAAAGATATTATTATTAGGTTTTTCGATCATGCTGAACAAAATGGCTATCTAAAAATTTTGATCCAGTGACTTTGAGAAAAATGAGCTTGGGAGGGGGCCTAGGTGTCCTCCAATTTTTTTGTCACTTGAAAAGTGCACTAGAACTTTTAATTTCAATTAGAATGAGCCCTCTCGCAACACTCTAGGACCACTGGGTCGATACAATCACCCCAGGAAAAAAAATAAATACGCATTCGTGATGTCTTCTGGGAAAAATACAAAGTTCCACATTTTTGTAGATAGGAGCTTGAAACTTCTACAGTAGGGTTCTTTGATATGCTGAATCTGATGGTATGATTATCGTTAAGATTCTTTGACTTTTTGGGAGTGTTTTCCCCTATTTTCGAAAATAAAACAAATTTTCTGAGGCTCGTAACTTTTGATGGGTAAAATTAAATGATGAAACTTATACATTTAGGATCAGCATAAAATTGAAATTCTTGTGGTGTAACTATTGATAAAAAATTCCATTTTTTTAAGTTTCGGTTACTATTGAGCCGGGTTGCTCCTTACTACAGTTCGTTACCACAAACTGTTTGATTACATTTCATACATAAATTTCATGCTTTATGACCGTTTTTCAAATAATTCCTGGAAATTTTATTAAATTATTTATTTTATTTAACAATTTTATTTATATACTTGTAATGTTTTATACCATAAAGTGGACATACCTTTTTTAACAAACGCTAACAAAACTTTTGTGAGTAGCAAAACTAAGTCAAATGGAAAAAGAGAGCCATCGCTTAATGCATATAGAAACCAAAAATAACATGACAAGGATTGGTAAGATATATCCGACAGCTTCCGTATTTATTTCTGTACTTTAAAAAGATTCTAGCAATACTGAACCAATCGCCCATTTATTTGAATATTAGAATTAGAAACTATTTTTCTTATTTCGTTGTGAATACCCATATCCAACTTATATTTTGGCACCATCCTATCAAGTTGAAATTGATCTAAATTATAAAATGCACAAATGAAAAAAGTGGGTGGTTTGAGGAAAATGAGTCTAAAAAGATTAAGTTATCAAGTAATAAAAAAAAACTATTTTTTTTACGTTTTTGTCTTCTCTAGGACAAAACTTTGCCAAACAGTTCGTGGTAACGATCTGTAGTAAGGAGCGACTCGGCTCAATAGTAACCGAAACTCTAAAAAACGGAATTTTGATACCAATAGTTACATCAGAAAAATTGAATTTTAATGTTGAGTTTAAATATATAAGTTTTATAAAGTTCAGTCTTACCCATCAAAAGTTACACGCCTGAGAAAATTTGCTTAATTTTAGAAAATAGGGGGAAACACCCCTTAAAAGTCATAGAATCTTCACGAAAATCACACCATCAGATTCAGCGTATCAGAGAACCGGGCTGCGAATCCCTTCCGCGTTTTATTGACAAATTAGACATATAGGTAACAACCATGTAGCACTTGACTCATAAAGGTCACATCGATGACGGGTAAAAGACATCTGTATCTATTGACAAGTTGAGTTGAATTCCACCAGTCTGTTTCGTAAACGGGCTGGTGACATGAGATTGCACAACCCCTGTCAGCCCCCTCCCCCCTACAAAGAATAATCGGAGATCAAGCGCATACTCCATAATTTAATAGCTAGGTGTCTATCTCCAGCCCATTATGTAGTCAGGGCTGTCAGCAGTTGATAGACAAAATCACTAGATTCTTGACAAAAACCACTAAATCAGTAAAAAATAGCTGCTTTTCTTTCATCTTTTGAAACCTGCATCAGCTTTGCCAGTATGATTTTTTTAGCCTGTTCAACACAGAGACGTCAATGGGGGAGATATATAATCCCCCCTAGATTTTGAAAATTGTCTTTATTTTGGTTTTTATTTTCCCTTGCCCATTTTAAACACTGCAGATTAGAAACCATTTTCTTTTTACTATAATTAAGCTAGTAAAATGATTGAGGCACCGGCTATGATTTTGAGAATCCACTTTTGGAATATTTTCATTGAAAAGACGATAATTTGCCACCCCCCCCCCTAGGCTTTGAAAATGCGTTTGGCCGAATTTCAACAAAACTTCATGAATTGAGGTTATTGTGCGCGTCTATCGACAAAAATTACAGGTGTCAGTGAAATTTTCGGTTCATTCAGGACACAAACAGGTGTTCCTGAAAATTTAAGAGAGTAGACGTCCTAAATAAAGTTTTCAACGACTCAAAAATGACGCAAATATGAAATAATGAAATAATGAAGAGCCCCTACCTGTGTTAAATGAAAAAAAAATCAACTGAAAGTATGGAGCAATACTAGAACTTAGAATGAACAAAACTTATTTTGTATATGAGGGTGGGTGCCCTCTCTTCAATCCCTTACTCATTGCTCTAATGTTTTTTAGTGCTTTAAGAAGCTTCTTATTCCAATTAGACGGTCCCTTAGAAGTCGTTCTTATAAAGTTGGGATAGAAAGTCGAACTTGAGCGTTGAAAAGGGGTTGCCCCCTTCACATACAGAATATTTCTTGTTCGTTTTAGTTTTCAATGTTGTTACTATTAGTTGAAAAAACCCTCTTTTTAAATTTATGATTGCTTTTATAAGCATACCGAGAAATCCGCCTCCCCTCTGTAGAAAATTTCCCCCAAGAGAAATTCCTCCTGTGGAAAATTTGCCAATGAAAAATCCTTCCCCTGTAAAATTCCCCTAAAAATTCCTTCCAGGCAATTCCTCCTTAAAATACCTTTGATTTTTATTTTGAAAAGGATGTTTTTTTTACCATTTCCGATCATTTTTAAAATCTTGGACCCCCCCCCCACCCTCTTGATGGAAGGCCACCCATGCAGATCTTCCTGTGGTATATTACCCCACAGGAATTTCTCCCTGTGGGAAATATGTTCGTCGAATAACGCCCTTAAGCAGTTCCCTCCCCGCTGAAAAATTCTTCTTACTTTTATTTGAAAAAAGAAACTTTCTGTTTAGTTTCTCATCACTTTTCAAATTCTGCCAGAAATTCCCCCGACTGTTGAAAGTTCTCCTTCTGCAAAAGTCCTTCCTGTTGTGAATTCCCCCACGTAAAATTCCTCCCGTGGAAACTTCGCCACAGGAAAAATGCCCAGATAGTTTCCTCTTCGCTGAAAATTTCCCGCGGAACAATCTCTTCAGATATGAAATTGAGAAACCCAAGAGAAAGAAAGACAAACAAAAGAATCGGAACAGGAATTCTGAATTTCTCCCCCTCCCCCCATGTGAAATTTCCCCTGAAAAATCTTCCTGGCAACTTTCTTCCCCATAGAAAATCCCCCCCCCCCTTGGTTTGTCCAATAACAAATGATATAAGTTGGCAATGGGCATACCTTGTAACTTACACCCTTTTCCCCAGAGGGTGTGGGAGGTAGTGTCATCCCCAGAGTCATAGTTATTGAACCTACCTTCTAGTATGCTGATCAATTGGCTATTTCAAAATTTTGATCGGATATCTTGGGGGACAAAAGATCGTGAGAGGGGAGCTAGTTACCCTCCAATCTTTTTTGCAATTAAAAGGGCAATTGAACTTTTAACTTCTATTCGAATTGGCCCTCTCCTGATCTTCTAAGACCAATGGTTCGATCCGATCATCACTGGGAAAAAAAACATATATTAATGACGCGTCTTCAGGCCAAAAATATACGGAGTAATTCCTGTTCGTTTAAGTTTTAATGTCGCTCCTTTCAGTTAAAAAAAAAACTTTTTTTTAATTTAATTTCTGAACGTTTTTGAATCAATGCATGCTTAGAAAGCAAGCGTTGATTCCGCAATTTGGCTCTCCGCAGAGGAATAATTAAAACGAAATTTGCATATTTATTTTTTTGGCTAAATGTCTTTGTCATAGTTTTGATCGAATGATTTTGAGAAAAAAAGAGCGGGGGAGGAAGCCTAGTTGCCCTCCGATTTTTTGGTTACTTAAAAAGGCAACTAGAACTTTCAATTTTTTACGAATGTTTTATTAGTAAAAGATATACGTAACTTATAAATTAGCTTACGTAACGAACTTTTGTATTCTCATGTTTTTATTATATATATGAGGAGGTTCGTCCCCTCGTCAGTGCCTCACTCTTTACACTAAAGCTTAAATTTGTCCCAATTCATTAAGAATGACCTCTGAATCACAAAAGCCGTAGAATAAATAGTTGAAATTACTAAAAATACTTTAGCGTAAAGAGCGAGGTATTAGGAGGTGGTGAGCCCCTCATATGCGCAATAATTTTTGTTCGTTTTAGGTTTTAATGCTGCTCCTTACTTCCGGTTGAAAAAAATTTTTCATACTTGATTTTTCATTATTTTTATGGCACTTGTATTAACCAAGTGACATATAGCAATCGCACATTCTGTCGGTCTGTCGGTCTTTCGGTTCCGGTTTTGCTACTTTAGGCACTTCCAGGTAAGCTAGGACGATGAAATTTGGCAGGCGGTATCAGGGACCGGACCAGATTAAATTAGAAATGGTCGTTTTCCCGATTTGACCATCTGGGAGAGGGAGAGTGGGGGGCCCGTTAATTCGGAAAAAATAGAAGAATTGAAGTATTTTTAACTTACGAACGGTTGATCAGATCTTAATGAAATTTGATGTTTGGAAGGATATCGTGTCTCAGAGCTGTTATTTTAAATCCCGACTGGATCTGGTGATATTGGGGGGGGGGGGGGGGAGTGGGGAGGACGAAACCTAAAATCTTGGAAAACACTTAGAGCGGAGGATCGGGATGAAACTTGGTGGGAAAAATAGGCACAAGCCCTAGATACATGATTGACATAACCGGAAAGATCCGCTCTCTTTGGGGTGGTTGGGGGGGGGGGGGGGGGGAATTCTGAAAAATAAAAAAATGAGGTGTTTTTAACTTACGAACTTGTGATCGGATCTCAATGAAATTTGATATTTAGAAGGATATCGTGTCTTAGAGCTCTTATTTTAAATCTCGACCAGATCTTGTGACATTGGGGGGGGGGGGGGAGGGGGAAACCTAAAACTTGGAAAACACTTAGGGTGGAGGGATCGGGATTGAAACTTGGCGGGGAAAATAAGCACAAGTCCTAGATACATGATCGACATAACAGGAACGGATCCGCTCTCTTTGGGGTAGTTGGGGGGGGGGGGGTAATTCTGAAAGAATAGAAAAAATGAGGTATTTTTAAATTACGAACGGGTGATCGGATCTCAATGAAATTTGATATTTAGAAGGATATCGTGTCTCAAAGCTCTTATTTTAAGTGCCGACCGGATCTGGTGACATTGGGGGGAGTTTGGGGTGGGGGGAACCTAAATGACGGAAAAACGCTTAGATTGGAGGGATCGGGATGAAACTTGGTGCGAAAAATAAGCAGAAGTCTCTAGATTGCGAAAAATAAGCAGAAGTCTTAGATACGTGATTTACATAATTGGAACAGATCCGCTCTATTGGGGGGGGGGGTTAATTCTGAAAAATTAGAAACAATGACGTATTTTTAACTTACGAAGGAGTGATCGGATCTTCATTAAACTTCATATTAGAAGGACCTCGTAACTCAGATCTTTTATTTTACACTTCAACCGGATCCAGCGTAATTGCGGGGGGGCAGTTGGGGGGGGACCGGAAATCTTAGAAAATACTTAAAGCGGTGAGATCAGGATGAAACTGAATGGGAAGAATAAAAAACCTGTCCAAGATACGTGACTGACATAACCGGAACGGATCTGCTCTCTTACGGGTAGTTGGGGGGGGGGTTAATTGTGAAAAACTAAAAAAATCAGGTGTTTTTAACTTACGAACGGGTGATCGGATCTCAATGAAATTTGATATTTAGAAGGATATCGTGTCTCAAAGCTCTTCTTTTAAGTCCCGACCGGATCTGGTGACATTGGGGGAAGTTTGGGGTGGGGGAACCTAAAATGAAGGAAAACGCTTAGATTGGAGGAATCGTTATGAAACTTGGTGGGAAAAATAAGCAGAAGTCTTAGTTACGTGATTTACATAATTGGAGTTGATCCGCTCTGTTGGGGGGGGGGGGGGTTAATTCTGAAAAATTAGAAAAAATGACGTATATTTAACTTACGAAGGAGTGATCGGATCTTCATGAAACTTCATATTTAGAAGGATCTCGTAACTCAGATCTCTTATTTTAAATCTCATCTGGATCCAGCGTAATTGTGGGGGGGGGCAGTTGGGGGGAACCGGAAATCTTAGAAAATACTTAAAGCGGTGAGATCAGGATGAAGCTGGATGGGAAGAATAAAAACCTGTCTAAGATACGTGACTGACATAACCAGACCGGATCTGCTCTCTTTGGGGTAGTTGGGGGGAGGAGTTAATTCTGAAAAACTAAAAAAATGAGGTGTTTTTAACTTACGAACGGGTGATCGGATCTCAATGAAATTTAATATTTAGAACGATATCGTGTCTCAGAGCTCTTATGTTAAATCCCGACCGGATCTGGTGACATTGGGGGGATTTGGGAGGGGGGAACCTAAAACTTGGAAAACGCTTAGAGTGGAGGGATCGGGATGAAACTTGGTGGGAAAAATATGCACAAGTCCAAGATACATGATTGACATAGTCGGAATGGATCTGCTCTCTTTGGAGTAGTTGGGGGGGGGGTTAATTCTGAAAAAAAAGAAAAAATGAGGTATTTTTAACTTACGAACGGGTGATCGGATCTCAATAAAATTATATATTTAGAAGGATGTTGTGTCTCAAAGCTCTTATTTTAAGTCGCGACCGGATCTGGTGACATTGGGGGGGGGGGAGTTTGGGGTGGGGGAACCTAAAATGATGGAAAACGCTTAGATTGGAGGGATCGGGATGAAACTTGGTGGAAAAAATAAGAAGACGTCTTAGATACGCGATTTACATAATTGGAACGGATCCGCTCTATTGGGGGGGGGAATTAATTCTGAAAAATTAGAAAAAATGACGCATTTTCAACTTGCGAAGGAGTAATCGGATCTTAATGAAATTTCATATTTAGAAGAACCTCGTAACTCAGATCTCTTATTTTAAGTCTCAACTGGATCCAGCGTAATTGGGAGGGGGCAGTTGGGGGGTACCGGAAATCTTTGAAAATACTTAAAGTGGTGAGATCAGGAAAAAAACTGGATGGGAAGAATGAAAAACTGCTAAGATACGTGACTGACATAACCGGAACTGTTCTCTTTGGTGGAGGTGGGGGGGGGGAATTTTGAAAATTGATGTATTTGTAACTTACGAAAGGGTGACCAGATCTTAAAGAAATTTGATATTTAGAATAAAGCTCTAATTTTAAATTCCGACCAGATCCTGTGATATTAGGGGGATTGGAGGGAGAAACCGGTTGGAAAACGTGAAAATTGGGGTATTTTTATCTTACGTATAGGTGATCGGATCTTAATGAAATTTTATTTTTAGAATGAATTCATGTCTCAGAGCTCTTATTTCAAATCCCGACTAGATCTTTTGACACTGGGGGGAGTTGGAGGGGGAAATCTTGGAAAACACTTTGAGTGGAGGAATCGGGATAAAGCTTGGTGGATAGAATAAGCAAATGTCCTTGATACGTGATTGACGGAACGGTACTGGATTCGCTCTCTTTGGGGGAGTTGGGGGAGGGGTTCAGTGAATTGGCCAGTTTGGTGCTTCTGGACGTGCTAGGACGATAAAAATTGGTAGGCGTGTCAGGGAGCAGGACAAATTGACTTGATAAAGTCGTTTTCCCAAATACGACCATCTGGGGGGCTAAAGGGAGAGGAAAAATTAGAAAGAATTAGGTATTCATTACATACGAGTGGGTGATCGGATCTAAGTGAATTTTGATATTTAGAAGGACATCGTGACTCAGAGCTCTTAATTTAAATCCTTACCGGCATTAAGCCTCTTATTTTCCTTCTTAATCAATCTATTGATTCATAGAATTTTGCTAGAGCTCATACCATATGATCTCTTGGCTCTTAGCTCTTTATGCCTCGTCACAAGTGCTATATGAGCTCTTAGCTCTTGTTCTTCTTAAATAATGCTAGAAAATCCTGCGGTCCCTTCATGGAAATTTTCTTCCCCTAAGAAAATTTTCTTATTCCCCTCCCCTGAAACATTTTTCTATGGAAAGTTCCCCAACGTATCCCCCTCTTTTCAGCCCCTCCCCCACCCAAAAAATCCCCCTGAAAACGTCTGTGCACTTCCCAATAACCACTACTATATGTAACCACTGATCAAAGTCTGTAGCTTCTAGCCCCTCCCACGGGGACTGTGGGGGGTAAGTCGTCCCCAAAGACATAGTTATAAGGTTTTTCGACTACGCTGAATAAAATTCCTATCTCAGAATTTTGATCCGAATTTGAAACTAAAACTTCTAATTTTACGAACGTTTTTATTAGTAAAAATATAAGTAACTTACGAATTAATTTACGAATCAAACTTCTAAATTCGTATGTTTTTATTATGCATATAAGGGGGTTCGCCCCCTCTTCAATACCTCGCTCTTTACACTAAAGCTTAAATTTTTTCACAATTCCTTTAGAATGACCCCTGAAACACAAAGAACATAGAATAAATAGTTGAAATTAATAAAATTACTTTAGTATAAAGAGCAAGGTATTAGGAGGAGGTGAACCCCTCATGTGTGTAATATTTTCTGTTCGTTTTAAGTTTCAATGCTGCTCCTTACTTTCAGTTGCAGAAGCTTTTTCATATTTATTTTTTTATTCTTCTTTAAAAAATGCTAAAAAATCCTGTGCCCCCTTCATGGAAATTCTCATCCCCCCTGACAAATTCCTCCATGGAAAGGTCCCTCCGCATAACCCCCTCCCCTCAACCCCTCCTGCAACCAAAAGAATCCCCCTGAAAGTATCTGTACACTTCCCAACAACCATCACTATGTGTAAACGGTGGTCAAAGTTTGTAACTTGCAGCCCCTTCCACGGGGACTTTGGGTAAATAAGTCGTCCCTAACGACATAGTTTTTAGGTTTTTTAACTATACTGAATAAAATGGCTATCTCAGAATTTTGATCCAGTGACTTTGGGAAAAACTGAGCGTGGGAGGGAGCCTAGGTACCCTCCAATTTTTTTTTCACTTAAAAGGGCACTAGAGCTTTTAATTTCCGTTATAATGAGCCCTTTTGCGACATTCTAGGACCACTGGGTCGATATGATCACCTCTGGGGAAAAAACAAAAAAACAAACAGAGAAACACGCATCCGTGATATGTCTTGTGGCAAAAAACACAAAATTCAACTTTTTTGTAGATAGGAGCTTAAAACTTATACTGAAACATTTCTTGAAACCCTCGCACTAAAGGCCTAGGTGTATTTTTTTTTTTTATTTACCTTGCCAAGATAACTCCTACTACTTTTAGGTTTAAAAAGGGTCAGATAAAGAGCCAACACTAGGTTCCATAGTCGTAACCGGTGGTATTCAGCTCCTTGTAGTGGCCCTTCGGCTAGGAAATAAAATAGGGGTTTTAACTCCTGCCATTCAGTGCTTTCACACACCCTTTCTGTTTACCTTCCCCAGATTTCTCCAGATGCCTGTTTAGAGCTGGCCAACTGTGGCTGGGCTTATAGATTCACTCCACTGACCCCGTTATAATCAGTTAATGGACGACATCAGGATTTGAACCACAGTACCAAAGGACATGGAATTAAAAAGTTACTGCGTTAACCACTCAGTGAGGACAGCTACCATCTTCGAGTGGCTTTGTTGAGTTCTTAAAAGTATTATAAATTTTCTTACTTCTAGTTCTTTTGTAAGTAGAATCAACAACTTCTTCAAGTACTTTAATTTGACTGGGAATATAATCATCTAGCTCCACAACACGCGTTATGTTGATCATCATTTTCGCTGTAAGTTCCTGAAAAAAAAGTTTTATTAGCAATTTAACTAGAGGTCATATAACTGTTAACTTAAACCCAAAAAGTGCTTTATAGATGGAATTTCAGACAGACACTATTTGATTAATGTATTTTTTTTTCACAATTTTTTTTTTCCTGGCCATAGAGCCTTACAGGGAAGATTGTAGTGATGTCATAAGGCTTTTAACCGGGCAGATAGAGGGCAAACTATTATAGCTACTACTCCCTCAAGACGTTGTTACGCAAACCTGGGTCTGACATAATACTATAGCGCATGTGTTTTTACACCTACGTAATAGGTTTGCATGTTCCGTCATAGGGAATGTTTTGTAAGAGATGCAGGTGCATGTTACATTATTGTGAGGGTTAACTTTGGTTGTTATAAAAAAGGGTTTGTTTACTTTTGGTTATTACGTAATAGGACGTGATAGAGGCCGCTAGTCAAGCAAGGGAGTCTTATTAAGACGTTTTTCTTCAAGACATTTTTTCAAGACATCTCAAGACGTTTCTTGAGACATTTTTTTCTTCAAGAACTTTCAAGAAACTCCAAGATGTTTTCTAAGACGTTTTTCTTCAAGGCGTTGCTCTTCAGGATTTCTTTGGTTCTTACATAATAGGGGAATTTTTACTTTTTGAAGTGCACCTGCTTGTTAAGTAATGCTTTAGCAAGCTATTATATAACCCAGATAAAGCGAGTCTTTACATCTTAGTGACATGATCCTAATATTTTGGAAGGTCCTTCTTAAAGCATTTCTAGAGAAGTTTTCCTAGAGAATTATAGAAACTTTCCTGGAGAATGAAACACTCAATGGCTGACCCCCTCCCCCCTAGAGAGCAGTTCCAACGAGGGAGCTTAACGAAAAATCCCAGTGGGAGGTGTTATTAGAGATAAACTTAACCCTAATTAAGAGTTATTTCTGAGGGTTTAATGGAAACGCTACGTTTTTTAGCCATGGTTATGCATATTCACGCTAACTTGACATTTTCTGGCTGACCCACCCCCGGGAGAGAGATTCCAGGCCCCCTAGGGGCCTAGAAACCAATTCCCACGGTGCCATAAGAAGCAATTCCAGCAGGACCCCTAACATCCCATTTCACTGGGGCCCTAGTGACCAGCTCTACCGGGGGATGGCAAACTTCACCGCCAGCACATATCTAGAAAGATTCAAACTCATTTTGAGGCAACCGGAAAATATAATAGAAAGTGGTGCTTATTTTATCCAGAGTTGAATCAACTGACACGATAAAAGGCACTTGATCAATTTTCGACTAGTCATGACGGTGTGAGGTGCTGAAGGACCAAGAGATGTACTATGATCACTAAAAGATGGCAAAGTCATTGAACAGGCAATTGGGATGTTGATCAGACAATTAATAATAAAACAAGACATTTACTGTATTGGCTTGCAAATCACTTGATAGGACAACATGAACCAAGTTTGAAGTTCGCAAGGACGTATAGCGTACGTAAAATCACACGTTTAATCCAAACAATCAAGAAATCCCTCAATATACCCTTAACTAGTGTTGTAGGTGGCGACGCTTGAACATTTGGCTACGTCCATCTGAAGACACACCAAGAGTTAAAAACGCACTTTTTGATGCTTAAGGCACACTCATCGCCCAACCTACACAGAGAACCACCGACCCTTCTCCATAATAGCTGAGGCTCTATTGTACATAACTATACACAATTTTCTCAAGCTTCTACCGAATCATCTACTCATATGAAGCGTTAATATAAATTTCTGTTGCCGTTTACTTTGTAGGACTTGAAAACGAATGCGCTACCGTGCGGCATTACTGCCTCTGTAACTGGGATTCAATATGAGGATAGTTTTTCGATAATTCTAAATGATTTGACTATCTGACAATTAGGTATAAGCTTATCTCTAATAAGCCGTTTTCTTCTCAATACAGCTCTAGTTAATAATTAGGCTAAGGTGCCACTCAACAAGTTATGTTTTATACGTCTTGGGTCAATGGAACTTTCACATACGGATCCAAGCACCCAAATATGCTTAATGAGTTTATCATTTACTAGCTGTCAGACAAAACGATATCAATAGTCTCAGTTCATAAAAGTATTGTCTAGACATCTCGGGCGGATATTGATAACCTGGGATCTTTTTTTTTTTTTTTTTTTTTTTTTTTTTTTTTTTTTTTTCTTTTTTTTTTTTTTTTAATGCTTAGAAGAGCAGAAAACGTAGCGGAATTCGAACATTTGAGATGATAAGAAATTCCTCTGACCAATAACTCGTGAACCTACGATGCCCATGGCGGGAATTCTATCAATATGTTTATCTCAAAATTGATCATATCATAATTGATGAATAAGCGCAAATTTTAGGTCTTTTTGTTGTCCACCAGGACGATGTATTGCATAAAACGTTTCGTTTATGGATCAAACACATTACAAATGCTGTTTAGATAAATAAGCCTTCTTCTGAAGTTTGGATAATCAGCCTAAATTAACTTATCTGCATTCATTCCCTTAATTTTAATTTGATATAAACTCATTAGGATATCCCTAGGCTTTAATCAAAGTTTAACAGCTATTTAACATTTTCATTCCTAGATCACTCTTAATCCACTTCACAATTCTCTACCGTCATTGTCAATTTGTTTAATTAGAAAGTTGACTGTGGCATAACTTTTGCTTCATACAAGTGAAAAGCACGCTCTCATACAGCCGAATTTCCTATGGAAAGTTGATGAAAACTTTCCCTGAAATCTTGATTACTCTGATAATCTTAACTTGAATTGAGTTCAAGTAAATTGGAAAAAAAAGATAGAAAAAACATCTATTCAAGATTCCGAGCATGTATTCCCTTCTGAAAAAATTTATTTTCAATAAATAACTTTTACTTTCGGAGAGCAGAAGAGAAACGAAAGACAGGAAGCTATCACTCTTCTGGAAGCAGGATTGCTACTAGGTTGAGAAACATCAGTAAATATATATGTGCATATATATATATATATATATATATATATATATATATATATATATATATATATATATATATATATATATATATATATATATATATATATATATATATGCAGATATATATATATATATATATATATATATATATATATATATATATATATATATATATATATATATATATATATATATATATATATATACTAGCTGTTGGGGTGGCGCTTCGCGCCCAACCCCCCAAGCCCACCCGCGCACGTAAGTCGTTACGCGCCATATTAGTTACGCGCCATTGTAGTTGTGTCCCTATGTCTCACCTGTGATATATATATATATATATATATATATATATATATATATATATATATATATATATATATATATATATATATATGTTTTTAACTACGTAAAACTTGCGAATATACAACATTCTTTGCTGTCCCATTGTCTGTGCATATAAATAGATTGTCAGGTTTACCGACTCTTGAACATGCAACATATAATGGTCCATGGGAAAACAATCCGTATTCAGATCTATACCTCATGATTCTAATGATTGCCCTTGAGCTTTGTTGATGGTGATTGCTAATCGACCATTCCCTGTGTCGCCGTCGTCATTTATATATCCCCCTGTGCCCCCCAGCGTCCCCTTTGTAGTTGTGTCCCTGTGTCCCGGTCGTCATTTATATTCCCTGTGTCCCGGTCGTCATTTGTGTCCCGGTGTCCCAGTCTGTGATTTCTCTTTGAGTGTCCCGGGCGTCATTTATATTCCTCGTGTCCCGGTGTCCTGGTCGTCATTTATATCCCCCTGTGCCCCCCGGCGTCCCCGTTGTAGTTGTGTCCCTGTGTCCCGGTCGTCATTTATATTCCCTGTGTCCCGGTCGTCATTTGTATCCCGGTCTGTATATACATTCGTTTTTTTAGTTTTGTTGTTCTCCTTTATTTTTCATTTTTTTCCTTTTTTATTTTTTTTTCTTTTTTAGTTTTTTTAGTTTTTTAGCTTTTTTAGTTTTTTTATTAGTTTTTAGTTTTTTTTTCTTTTTAGTTTTTTTGTAGTTTTTACCTTTTTTTTAGTTTTTTTAGTTTTTTTTTACTTATGTCCTGGTCGTCATTTATACTCCCTGTGTCCCGGTCGTCATTTGTGTCCCGGTGCTTTGTTGATGGTGATTGCTAATCGAACATTCCTTTTGTCCCGGTCGCTTTCTTTTTGAGTGTCATCATTTATATTCCGTATGTGCCGGTGTCCCGGTCGTCATTTGTGTCCCGATGTCCCGGTCTGTAATTTCGTCAGTTGAAAACATGACGTCAGTCGACACACAAACATGACGTCACCCGACAGACAGACGCACACACACAGACAACTTATTTATATATTTATATATATATATATATATATAATATATATATATATATATATATATATATATATATATATATATATATATATATATATATATATATATATATATATATATATATATATATATATATATATATATATATATATATATATATATATATATATATAAGTTGTATGCATGTTTGTTTTTTTGTAGGTTTTTTTTTGTAAAAAGAGGGTTTGCATATGACGTCCTTATAAGTATATAAGGCTTTGTATATGACGTTACAGATCGGGACACCGGGACACAAATGACGACCGGGACACAGGGAATATAAATGAAGACCGGGACACTCAAAGAGAAATTACAGACCGGGACACCGGGACACAAATGACGACAGGGACATCGGAACACAGGGAATATAAATGACGACCGGGATACTCAAAGAGAAACTACAGACCGGGACACCGGGACACAAAGGACGACCGGGACACAGGGACAAAACTAAAACTTCGACGCCGGGGGGGCGCAGGGGGGATATATAAATGACGACGGGGACACAGGGAATATTCGATTAGCAATCACCATCAACAAAGCTCAAGGGCAATCATTAGAAAAATGCGATATAGATCTGAATACGGATTGTTTTTAATAATAAAAAAAAGTTTTGTATATGTTGGTTTTGGAAAATCCAAAATCATCTTCTGGTTTAGAGGGGGGAGAGTAGAAGCCCTATTCTAATTTGTAGTCATTTCTGTTCGTTTTAAGTTCTACTTAATTATTCGTTTTGATTTCTGTTCCTTTTCAGATGCGTGTATTCATCCATAGTAGCAGTATCTACCATTATCTACCAGTACCTACCATTTGTGTTCAATGTAATTAATACTATTACCACTGCTAACAACAAAAACAAGTCACTGCAGCACCAAGCCACCCGAGGCCATCACAGCTACGCATGTTCCTCTTCCATCCCAATCAATCAAAAACCAACCTCTTTAAACCCTCCCAAGAAGTTCCCATTTCCTTTAAATCTTTCTTTACGGTATATTCCCACAGCATTCGGGGACGCCCTGCTTTTTTGGTCCTAGATTATTTTCCGAAAAGGACAATCTTTGGCAATATGTCATCCTTCATCCGTAAAACGTGTCCTACTCATATCAACCTTTCTCTCATTACAGCATTAGACAGTGGGATTGAACCACATTTTTTGTAAAGCTTACTGTTAAAAGATGCCGTCAGTCAAACGGGTGCCTAAAACAATCAGTGTTCTATTTCTCTGGATAGCATCTAGCATTCTTCCGCCGTCTTTCGGAGAGCCCACGCTTCAGAACCATACTTGACCACTGTCATCACTTTATTCAACTTTATTCAACTGTGAAAAAACACACTAGGTCTTGGTTATTCTATTTTTAACATCTTCACTGCATTCATCGTCTTTACTAACAATACTACCTAGGTAGTATTGTTAAATACTGTCTACTTGATCGATCAAAGCTTCAGAAACTGTCTACATGATCGATCTTCTCGTCACCCAACATCACCGCTTAATCTTCGATTGTTCCTAGTCTTGGCGACTTAGTCTTCTTAACACAAATTTTCAATCCATTCTTGCACACTGAATCCATAAAACCTCTAAAAATTCCTTCATTTTGCTAACATTTCATCTAGGATGCTTAAATGATCAGCATAATTTTAAGTCTAGAAGAGTTTTATTACCCCAATTTATCGTGTATTCCCCTATTGCCTTTGCTGCGTTCCTAAAGACAAATCCATCAAAGTTATCCATTTAAATGAGGATAGAAAGCAATCCTGCTTAATTCCTGCTATCTCTGTGTTTTCTATGATCCTTTATTTTAATTCCTGCTCCTTTTGGGTTTCTTCTATTCTTTAATAGTAATTTTTGTTCGTCGTGAGTTTGACTTATAAAAGGAATTAATTTCTGCTGATCTCAATTTCAAGCTGATCTCTTTAAATTTCATTAAAAAATTATTGTTCGGATTTTTTTAAAAATTAATTTCATAAAGCAGAGAAAAGTGAATTAACTTCAAGTTATCCTCGGAACAGGTGATGGTACCATTGAAGAAAGTCTACTTTTCCCATCCGTTTCACTGCCCAATGCAAAGTATAATGCCATATAATCATGCCGCATAGTTCAACTGAAGTCCAGTGTCCATTGTCCAAGGAGTGCATTTTCCAACGCTAGTTATAATACCTCATAATTATAATACAAAGTCCAAGCGCAAGTACACTGTCCACTTTCCAAGAGGCAAACTGTCCAACTCAAAGTATAATTATGTACAATTATAATACAGTATAATTCAAGTATAATTGTATAAAATAGGGTCTTCCACGGCCGACACATCGCGAGATGTACCAATCAAGTAATAATGTTGAAAAATTACAGGCTATAATACTGTGTAAAACAAGGCTTTATTGCATGCCGCTTTTGCCTTACATTATCTCACAAACTTATATATACATGAACTATTAAGCCAAGATAATCAATCAGACTTGGCATTTGTTTTACGGAAGTACTGCTCACCTGTCGTCAACCGTCAGATGTTGCACCCATGGGTAAGAATAATGTTGTCTAATAATGAACTGATATTGTGAAAGTTTGCCAAATTGAACAGTCGCCGAATATCAGAGTTAACCTATGATCGCTAACTAAGTAGAGAGCGATATATCTCCCAAGTACTTTTCCCCGTCCAAACTGTATAAAGCAGATGATCTTAGAAACGTGCAATCGAAGTAAAAATTCAGTAAAAATTGGCGTAAGATCCGAAAAATAGTTTGAGAGATGGGAGCAGACCCCAAAATGAGCCCAAACTTAACCAAATCACTCCACTCTAGAAAGATACATTGCAGTAAAAAACGTGGCAATGTTACACCCTGTTAAAACCCAAAATTTTAGTTTTTTAGAGCGTTGGAAAGAACAAAAAACTCACTCTTATTCGTTATAAATTCTGTCCTTTTTAAGTTCTCTTCATTAATCCCTATTATTCCTGTCGCTTCAGAATTCACTTACCAGATAGAGATAAAGAAGGGACACAACGTTTTGTAAAAACCTATTCTCGACCTTCCTGCCTTTAATTTATTTTTTAATAATTTATCTTCCTTTGAAGTTTGCCTTGATTAAATTAACTTAGGCTTTGTTTATCCATTTTTTAGTAATTGTGTCGCAGGAGCAACATTTAGGTTTGGCCTTCTTTTCTTCTTCTTTTTTTCGTTTGTTATAACTGCAATTCATGTACAATATCAACAAATTCCAGAGTAAGTAAGTAGCTTAGACACGTCTGCGGTGGTTTAGAACCCACAAAATTCACATGTATGATTTATATAAGCTTTTATTTGTTTTGTTATAGCAAATGTGGTTGAAGACTCAAGAAATGGCAGTTATTTTTGCCTTTGTTCCTAAGTTTCGCAACGAATGTGGTTGAAAATTTAAAAAATATGTTATTTTTAATCTGCTTATTTGCCGTCAAAAGTGTCTGCAGTATTGCCCTTTACGGCCTTTATCTAGAAAAAATATTTTTAAACAACATTTTCGAAAATATTAAATAAATACCGCTTTATCATGAAATTAAAAATAGTATGCTTAGTATACGAAGTATGAAAAATTCCATTTTATTATCGTATGTATGTCCAAATAATGTGTCTGTTTTTGTTGTTGTTTAAAGTTACCCCGTCCCCTCTAACCAAAGAAAACTCCTACATATTTACCTGCATTGATGTTAAAAGAAAATTTCTAGGATTATACTTACTCAAATTTCTGTATTAGAGACGAATATGTTTTTCTCCATTGGAAAGGACTATAGGACGTACATGTTGTGTATCTACAGCAAACTAAAAACACATGATTTTGACTAGAAAGAATACAAAAGAAGAAGTAAAAACTACCTAATTAAAAAATTTCGTTATAGAAAATTCGATTTAAGCAGCAAAGTGACAACAAATGAATAATCAAATTACGCATCAGTCTCCTTTATCTAGAACTAATACCGGAAGACATTTCAAAGCTTATAAACAACGCAAAAACAACAGACAAATTATTTGGAAATAAAAAATAAAAAAGTCATAGTAGAAATTTTAAAATTTCGGGGAGGATCAGCCCCCCCCCCCTCTCGAAAATATGCCTGATTCAGTGGAACTAAAACCTATGGTCTTTTGAATACTAAAGGGCGGGATGCTATTCCTAAATATTTACAAATATGTCATTGTTTTAGCTAAGCTCGAAGTACCGGAAATTCAGGTTTGAAGTCAAGAAAAACGTGAACAATCGTCATTCGACAGCAAATTTTGAGTGGCCTATGACAAGTTACTGTGATTTATATTCGAAATGGACAGATGAAGCTAAATAACTAAACCAAAGTCGTATCTGACGGGAAAGGGGTTTAAGAGATTAGAACCACCCCGAATGTTTGTCCAACTCCTAAAACGTAACAAAAATTAATATAATCTAATCTTTCATGCGTTTTAAGCGCTTTTGTAAGCCCCTAGAAAAATATCCTTGATATAGTCTTGAACCAAATTTTTGCTTATATCACATCTAAAAACCCTTGTGTGCCACATTTCAGCTTTTGAAATTGAGAAGCTAAAATCCTTTCCGACCAATAAAATCCGAGGTGACCAGTCACACTTGAGCTCCTTAACATAAGTTCTTGCGTAGAAACCTGAAGTCCCAGCCCCTTTGGCTTGATGCCAGAGCCACACTACAATCATATTTACAGATGAAAAGAAAATTGCACACAGCTAGAGCGCAAATAATATTGCATGCAATAATTCGGTGAGTCAAGATATATTCAACTCTCATGCATATTTCTAACAAATATTATATACATATTAAGATGCAAGCGTAGACAAATTTCCGAATGGAGTTAGATATGAATAACTCACATGCTATTTGCTTCAGATGTCTCCAAAAACATGAATATACTATCTTAAGAATGAGCGTTTAAGCTTGAAGATCTAAAAGTTTTTTCATCTATTCTGGATTTCAGCAATGGAAACAATCCGTGACAACTTTCAAATTTTATGCTCTAGTCTTTATCATGGGGTTTTTCTGTGAATTTCAATTTTAAATCCTTGTTTTTAATTGTTTTCATTTTTATTTTCTGTGAATAGAAAAAAACTTAATATTTTTCATATAATCATTTTTTAAAGTGATAGGAAATTCCCGGTATGGAGATGAAAAAAGGCTTTCCCTAGCTACTTGCTAAATTTTTTGTCACTGGTAATTTAAAATGATTAGCAATAGTGCAGTTTAACCTCTGTTTTTCAAGACATTTAACCGGTTAGCTTAAATTTAACCGGTTAGGTTAAAGACATTTAACCGGTTTAAGCGGTTTAAGACATTTAACCGGTTAGGTTAGGACATTTAACCGGTTAGGTTAGGCTTTTCCAGCAACAATACAGATAAGACTTACTGTTAATGCTTCTCTGATTGGAATCCACATCGAACCTTTGCTGACGACTAATGTCACTTTGGTCCACCCAAAATTTAGCAGCAAGCCGACGATTGACTTTGAAATCTTAGAGCTTGGTGGCAGTGTTCGAGCAAAAGTGTGATAGACACTTTTATCTGAAACCCTTGCATCTGCACATTTCTGAAGGTAAAAATTAAATATTAATAAAAGTTCCTAATAAAAATACAGAATAAAAAATTTTGCAAGAAAATAGTATAAATAATCCGAATACAAAATTACAATTGGGTGTGTACATACCTATGCAGAAAATTTTGGAGGATTAAGCCGCAAAAACACAATATTTAGCAATTTGGTACTATTTTGGGGAAAGGACCCTGTACCATAAGAACCAGCTACTCTAAGAAAAGCATAAAAAAAACGGAAGCGGGGTAAACGAGTCACACTAAGATTGGCAACAGTCGTTTTCTTTTGTCACAAAAGGCGTAATCATTCCTTCTTTTTTTAACTTAAAAAAATGGTCACAAATAATGACAATTATTTTATTGCGATCAAGTAAAGCTATTGTGTTTATGTTTAACAAAAATTCTTATCTAAACTCTACCCGAAGACAGGATCAAGTTATTGCAATTATTAATCAGGCGCAGTGCCCTAGTGCTACCTAAGAAACAGCCTTAATCCTTCAACATATTATTGTTTCCTTTAAAGCCACTTCGTATGGAAGCGGTATGCTTCCCAATAACAAATACTATATACAAATAATGGGCAAATTTCATAACTTAGAGCCCTTTTCCCACGGGCTATGAGGGTCATGTTACCCTTACAGGAATAGATATTGGATCCTTCAACTGTGCTGAACAAACGGAGTACATTAAAAATTTTATCAGATGACTTTGGGGAAAAGGGAGCGTAGGGGGGGGGGGGGGGGGCGGTTGTTTGCCCTCCAATCTTTTTGATCACTTAAAAAGGGCACTAGGACTTTTAATTTCCGTTCGAATACACCCTCTTTCGATCTTCAAGGACCATTAGTTCGATACGATCCCCCCTGGAAAAACAATAAATAAAGACACATGCGTGATCTTCCTTGCGGTGAAAAATACAAAATTCCGTGTTTTTGTATATATTTATATATATATATATATATATATTGATATCAAGATTCCGTTTATTAGAGTTTCGGCTGCTATTGAACCGAGTCAATCCTTACTTACAGTTCGTTACTGTTTGTAACTGTTATCAAACAGTTACTGTTGTAACTGTTTGATTACAATCGAATACTAATAGCCAACGAAAACATTTTGTTTGAATGAGAACATATGTCATTGGCTTTCAGGACGAATGGGAACAGTTGTTATTGGCTTCAGTATTATTTGCGCTCGAAAGCAATAAGGTATATTGAACCGCGGGGTTCGTTGGTTGCCACAAATCCCACAGCCTAAAATTGTGTTGTAGTACCACTAAAACTCGTGATGTCGGTAGCGTATTATAATAAAGTATATAAATAAATATTAGAGCACCTTTTGGCGTAACCAACACCGCACCAGTTTTTTTCTTTTTTATAAGACATTTGCAGTTCTAAATAAAATTCTCAGAAAGATCCCATAGGATCCCTATATTGTTACCATACTGCGCAAAAGTGCTTGAAACTAAAAATTTGGAAAAGCACTAGCTTCTTGTCAGAGCTTTATTATATTTTCGACAAAGATGCCAAAAAGTTTATTATTTTTGAAGTACTAGGCCTATTGTATTTTCACTACTATGACCTTGGCGACAAGTAAACTCTCTAAAGCTTTCTCAATATATGAAACTGTTTAATGTGCTAAAAAAGAACCAAAAACAAATGATAAATACCTCAGACCATTTCAAAAAGAAAGAACAAAGAAGAAAAAACACCAAGGGAATAAACAAAAGACACAGAAAACCTAGGGGAAATATGCAACGAGTTTAAAACGAAGGCGGAACTAATTAAACAACACTCTACTTTTAGGCTACAACTGAAACACAACAAAAATGAACTGTTTCAGACAGACATGGTGCTTGTTCCAAGACGGCCAAAGGCACGAACCTCTAGACGATCAGGTGCAAAGCCTTAGCTCCCTCGGAACACTCATTGGAGGACTAAACCCTATTTAAAGAAATGGCCTTCCATTGAGCTATGCATTCAATTTTAGCATGGACTAATGAGATAGATTTAAATTCAAAACGGCCGGCCCTATAACAGTCTGACCAGGGCAAGGGCTAATTATATATAGTATTATGACATTAAGCTAGTCCTGGTTTGTTAAGTTGGTCATTCGGAGGCATGTTGGAATAGTCTTTGTTTTCTCTTTTTCTCTCGTGATATCACCTGCCGTGAAACTGTCTACAATGCCAAATGCCAGAGATAAGAGTTTCCACAAGCTTGATTTATTATTAATTAAATAAAAAAGTTTTTTTTAAACTGAAAGTAAGCAACGACATTAAAACTTAAAACGAACAGAAATTATTCCGTATATGAAAGGGGCTGTTCCCTCTTCAACATCCGCTCTTTGCGCTAAAGTTTGACTCTTTGTCACAATTCTACTTTTTAAAACAATACAAACTTTAGAGTCTATTTCTTATAGCGTCTACATCTATATCTATTGATATAGGCTATCTATTTCTATCAAAATTTCGTTTTTTAGAGTTTTGGTTACTATTAAGACGGATCACTCCTTACTTACAGCTCATTACCGTTCGTACCTTGGTACAGTTCGTACCACGGTATGTTTGATTGCTATAAGACTACATTTCTGATCATCTTAGTTTTAGTATGGCTCTTTACTATTCTTTGATTTTTTTTTTCGACAGTGTTTTTAATCGATGGCAAAAATACAGTGGATAGGTCAACTACTTAGATGATCCGATAACCCTTTGGCTATAACTATCATCCGCAACAGTTTGGTGGGAAATACAAGTTATATTAACAATTAATACTAACAGAAAGAATCATGTAGACATATTATTACAAATTTAATAGTAGTAATATTGGTTGTAAACTCTTATTCGCTCTTAATTGTATACCTTTTAGTTATGCTTTATTAAGTAGATAGCCGTGAAAAAATGTATCTTTATAATAACAGTAAGAAAATAAAATAAGGCTGACAGACGAACAGTAAGCTGTGATTATAGGTTATAAAAATTAATTTCACTTGAATAGACCTTCTCGTAGTTTACATTGTTACTATCCAGGTAACGCTTGCTTTTTCTTAGCGGCTTCTATAAGATCTAGGAGGCTCATATGCCTCAATTCCTCAATGTGAGTGCTGCTTAAAAATTTGGTGGGTAATCTTTCCATTTAGGCAGTTTTTATGTGCGAAATGTGGTAATTGCCAAAGGGTCATGGGTATCCATTATAGGAGGAAAAATTTATGGATTTAATTGGACTTCACGATCGAAAGATGCAATTTTTAGCCCCGTTAGCTGGCTGCTGGGTGAACGATTTAAGACCTAAAAATAGGCCGAATGATAATGAATTGAATGCTGCGAACAATTTTTGATAACACGCCGGTCAATATTCGTGAAAAAGGCACTTGTGACAGTTTTATGATATTCTAAAAAGAGAGAGGATCTGGTTGAACCTCTTTTTAATCCATGTAATTTTGCGATTCTATGACTTTTAGGGGGGGTTTCACACACCCCCTACAAATCAATCTACAATTGATGAAACTTATATATTTAAAATCAGCATAAAAATCTGATTCATTTGATGTATATATCGGCACCAAAATTCCGTTTTTAGAGTTTTGGTTACTATTGAGCCGGGTCACTCCTTGCTTACAGTTCGTTACCAGGAACTGTTTTTTTTTAGACTAAGACTTGCTTTATTAAACTACTAATTACAAAAACTATACATACACACAACCACCCGGGGAAGGCTCAAACAGCCTGATGCTGGACGGCTGCAATCCATGATTTTCAACCTATTTATTTAAAAAACAAAAAATAAAGAAGGACCAAAACACTCTCCCTCAATTACCCTTTAATACTAAATATACATAAATAAAGGCTAACAATAATAAGAAAAAAACATTATCTCCCCACTCCCAATAAATGTTTTTTTTAAATTTTACTTTAAATGACCCAATGTGTTCAGCCTCTCTAATGCCAGCTGGGATATCATTCCAAATAACCGGAGCTATTTTTGATTAGTTTAAAAAATAAAAAAAAATTCAAGGAAGTAAAGAGCAAAGTTAAAATTTAAAAGAAGCAAAAACAAAAACTGTCAGAGTTTGAGCAGTTGAGCCACCAAAACTGGCTTATAAACTGGCTCGTAATATTTCCTTATATTTGTAGAATTGTGGAAAATTAGCACTTCACTGAAACTGACCTTGCATGAGTTTTTTAGAGAACCGAAACTGCATACTTAAATTTAATGACTTTATGGTTGGTGAAAGACTATTGTGAGCCATTTAAATTAGTCATTTATCTCCTGTAGGCTACTTGAGTACTTTTCTGCTCCCAATCGTGTTTTGTTACGTCTATTTTGTGTTTTCGATAAACTTGTCATTTCTTCAGAATTCTACAAATATAGGGAAATACCATGAATCAGTTTATTTGAACCAGTTTAGCAGAACTAGCTTGCATAAACAGCCAAGCCACAATTTCTGTTAGTTTTAAGCTTCAACTTCACTTAAACCCTTGGTTATTTAAGTTAATTTTTGCTCTCATTCAGGTTTTTACATATACACAATAAACAGCTGTAATTTGTAATTAGTAGATTTGTAGATTTGTAGATTGTAGATTTGTAGATGTAGAGTGAAATACTCTCTACCGGTTTAGTTACTGAACAAAAATCCTTCATACGCAACAAATCTACTAAAATATCATTGCCTACCGTAGTGAGGACACTAAAGAAGTTGGCATAAGCTTTTTGTTAAAATAGGGCATTAAATATAGATTTTGCTTTGCAAATCTCTTAAACTTTTCCATAATAAAGATGTAACTTTGACACATAAGGAGTCCAAGAAGTACATTATCATTGGTACCTTTGAGGAGTTGCATATAAAGATTCAATTATTTAGAAATATTGCACAATATATGAAATATATAAACATATATTAGAAAACTGAAGGACATGAATATAGAGATCTTAGATAACTGAAGGACATTACAAGAATTTTAAAAGTACACTTAATATAATTTACAGAAATTCATATTATTTTTGGAATTTTCCTGATGCGATGCAGCAAAGAATTTTAAACTATTTTTTTAATGGGCAATTTTTTTTTGAAACTTGTCATTTTTTCACTTGTTTTTTCACCTGTCGTGTCACTTCAGGAGGCACACTTTTGAACCTTTCGGTCGTTCAGGTTAAAATAATACTCTATAAATACTGATAGGATGTCAAGTGGTGTGGAGGGGGAGGCACATGGGGGCATGACTCATTGCAGCTTTAGGTTGCCATTCTATCAGTTTTGACACATAATAACATTACTGGAACTCAGATTCTCCGATCAAATGAGCCCTTCCCCAATTTGTTATGCCCACCCGTTTTATATGATGACCCCTGAAAAAAAATTAGGAGACAGATCGCGCTTTATTACGTAGATGAATGGCCTCCCTAATTTGTTTATAAGCCGTAGGGATCTCCTTTGCATAAACTATGAAAAATTGGGGGTACCAATTTTTTTTACCCCAAATTGATTACGATTACCCCAAATTTTATACGATGTACCCCAAAATTGGGGTACATCAAAAGCAAAGCCTTCTCTTTTAAATATTGAAGTACGGGTGCTAAGCAGTTACAAGTTTACTGGTTTTTGTTTTATTATTATTATTATTTTACGGGCATAAGGCAAACTTATAAAACATCTAAAGCCGAACTGGACAGCCATGAAAATCGCAAACTTTGATCATTGTCTGGGGCATCGGGACGCAACGCATAAATCCGGAACCGTCACGGGTTTTCTAAGATCCAAGACCATCCATTGGTGCTAAACTCCCATCCAAGGGGGCCTTTTTTGTTGCTAGGCATTTTTTTCTGAGACAATGGCTTAATCAAACATCAAAAAATAAACATAAGATATCACCGGAACAAATTAACAGACCCTTCTAGACAAGCCAGACATTCCATAACTTATTGTATACAAAATAGGAGTGTTAGTTTGTTAAATGGACACGCGTGACATTAAAGCTAAATAAGACTATATATTAAAAAGAAAATACATTAATGTCAAAAATCTAATGTTTTGGTAGCAAACTTGTATGCTCCGCCAGTCCAAGATCGTGTGAGGTCTTTGATTCCTTTGCGGGGCCCTTGCCATTTTATGGAAAATTGTAAACGTTCCTCTCGCTAGAAATCTAGCACAGAGGGAGAGGGGCAGAAGGAACACAGAATATTTCAGATAGGGTTTATAATGAGGGAGGTCAAAGAATATTCCAGGGATAGGGTTTAAATTAGAAAAGGGAAAAGGCTCTGATCGAGAAAGGGGAAGGATTGTTGATACAGGCAGTATCCTTAGCTTAAGATAAAACAAAATTTGTGTGTTTTTGAAGATGGTAAAAACGGCACTTATGTATTATACGAGAAACACACTCGAGAAATTGTATGGCGAATATGAGACATTACCGGTTTTTTAGAATTACCAGATTTTAGACAATTACCAGACAATTAGCTTCGGCTGTGAAAACTACAACAAAGAGTTATGGAAGGGGAATCGCCCAGAGCGCATTATATTAAATACATAACCTAACCTAAACAAAATACCAACTAAATATTTAATGAAAATATAGCTACAATGTATTTTTCCACCAAGCCAAAGCTAATTGTCTCGTATTGACACCGTAAAAACGGGTTATGTCTCATGCTCGCGATACAAGTTCTCGAGTGTGTTTCTCGTATTATACATAAGTACCACCAAAACACCCCAAAGAGGTGGTAAAATTCGGATAGGAAGATTATGGCTGGATTTGTTTCTGTGCACGAAAACCCTCAAGCGTGGATTTTCAACATAAGCGCATCGGAGGAATTTTCATAGAAAATTATTTATCAAATTCAAGCGTCGAGCACATCATTAATAGTATGCATAATCTTTAAACAACATAAATATTTATGCTCTTTCCACGTGGAAAGAGCATAAATATTAAAAACAACCAGAAGAATCAATCATTTCACCATTATGTGACAGTCCAAAAGCCTTGAGTGCACAACTAAAAACGAACAGAAATCAAAACGAACAATCATGTCAAGCACAAAATAACAGAAATCAAAACCAATAATCAACTCAAACTTAAAATGAACAAAAATTACCACATAAGTGGGAGTAGGGCTAATGTCTCCTAAATTTTCAAAATCAAGAGCGTTATTGGCGCTTTACTGAAAACGATTCGTATTTCGAGCAGTCTATTTTTATTCCCCTCATCACATCAACAACAGCACAACAAAAAATAATACTTAAGGCCTAATCAAGGTTTAAAACAAAAAGTGGTGTGCCCCTTCCCCTCGAACCCCCTAAAGGGCTACGGCGTTATTTAGTTATTGAAAACGATGTGTGTTTAAAACAATGCTTGATTTTATTTATCAAAAGATGGACAGAAAAAGGCGTTTACCATTATAATCAACATTCCTGGTGTTGCCTAAGTGTGCAAACTACTTACAAGTGTTAGGCTTCACTACTTCCAAGTAGAAATAAATATAGGCAATTGTCATAGCCTGACACCTGCAGCCTATAACTTCAGAGTGCCGCAAAATACGGAAATCACCGCTTGTAAATAAGGTAAATTTTCAGGGAGGAAAGGAAGCTCAGAATTTGGGTCACTCCGCAAGGTTTGGCCACAAAAACCCCCACTGGCTCTCGCTGTTGGAAACTTGTAACGAGCTACTAGCCTATTTGATTCCAACCTTTGATCGCTTGTACCCTGCCAGGCAATCCTGTCAGAGGAGGGGCAAGTAGCGCTAGTATAACTACGCGGAAATTGTACCTAGTGTCGGCACCCCTTAACATTGTTTTCAATAAAGCGCAAATAACGCTACAGCCTACTAGAAAATTTAGTGTTTGTGCAAATGTTTGTTCATTTTAAATTTAACTTGATTATTATTTCTCGCTTTTATTTGTCATTATTCACGATTCAACTTATGTTCATTTTTCATTTTCATTATTTATTATTCAACTTAGGTTCGTTTTAGGATTTGCTTATTCACCATTGATTACTTAATTTTAATTCTTGCTCGTTATAGGTTTCATTCATCCATTAATAGTAATTTCATTTCTGTAAGATTGAATTTAAATGAACCGTTTTTTCTACTGAAAGTAAGGAGCGACAATAAAACTTAAAACAAACAGTAATTATTCTGTATATGAAAGGGACTGTCAACGCCTCGCTCTTTACGCTAAAGTTTTACTTTTTCTCACAGATCTTTTTTTTAAGCAATAAAAAACTTTAGCGTAAAGATCGAGGCATTGAGGAGGGGACACTCCCTTTCATATGCGAAATAATTTCTGTTCGTTTTAAGTTTTAATGTCGCTCCTTACTTTCAGTAGAAAAACCTGTTTTTTATTTAATTTCTGATATTTTTTTACATAATGCCAGGAAATCTGACCCCACCTCCACGGAGAAACCCGCTCACCATGGATATACCCTCTAGACAATTCAATCCCGGTGAAAATTTACCCCGGACAATTACTCTTAACCACTCTGCGCGTAAAATTGAGACGGAAAAGAGAAATCCTGACATAGAAAAAGAATTTTGTATAAGAATTCTGGCAAATTCCCGCAATGTATAATATCACCTGACGAGTTCACTCCCTGGAAACTTTCCTCCCCATGGAAAATTCCCCGTGGAAAAACCCCCAGCAAAAAATTTATCCCCTTCCCCACCCAAAAATTTGTGCATACATCCGAATGACAAATACTATACGTAAACAATGGGCATATTTATAACTTCAAGACCTTTCCCCCGGGCTT